>NC_034597.1:94353783-94359967 GCF_900095145.1 Mus pahari
AAGAGAGGCCCCTTGGTCTTGCAAACTTTATATGACCCAGCACAGTGGAAGGCCAGGGCCAAGAAGTGGGAGTGGGTGGGTAGGGGAGCAGGGGCGGGGGCGGGGTATAGGGAACTTTCGGGATAGCATTTGATATGTATATAAAGAAAATAATGATAATTAAAAAATGAAAAAAAAAGAGACAAGTGTAGAACAGTCGTAGAATTGGCAAGGAACAGAGTCACACATATTACAGATAAGCAGTACTTAGGACTCAGGGATTGGTTGACTAGGAGATCTTACTTGGAGCTCAGATGGCAACACTTCGAGGCTACTGGTGATGGTGAGAAATAGGGTATAACAACACTGGCAATGTTTTAAAAAGCAAAACGTAAGGCTTTGACTTCAACTGGAGCAATCAGGAGTTTATTTTACTTTCACACTATAGACCTTAACTCAGAGAAGGATGAGAGAGGCAGAGTGCTGCCCACTGAGATCACCTGATTTCTCCATCTGTGATTTGAAGCTCTAGCTGTAAACTTATCCACATTTTCTAATTTTTTTCTCAGTCTTGTGTTGTGATTTGCTTTCATGGGATAAGCAGTCAATGACTTTCTCTGATGAGATTTGTGCTTTAATAATCCACAAACAGCAGAGAACTCCTGTCCTTTGTCCTTAGCCTGTGGAATATTATTCAGTGTGAGTCCTGATAACAGTGCCTGCATGTCTGTTCTGCCATCTTAGTACATAATTTACATCTGAATAGGCAACATGGCCACCCAGGGGCTTCTGGCACAAACACAGTACCAACTGCACGAAAGAAAATAAGTTTTATTGGGGCTGGTGAGATGGCTCAGTGGGTAAGAGCACCTGACTGCTCTTCCAAAGGTCTGAAGTTCAAATCCCAGCAACCACATGGTAGCTCCCAACCATCCGTAACAAGATCTGACTCCCTCTTCTGGAGTGTCTGAAGACATCTACAGTGTACTTACATATAATAAATAAATAAATCTTTAAAAAAGCTGGGCGGTGGTGGCGCACGCCTTTAATTCCAGCACTTGGGAGGCAGAGGCAGGNGGATTTCTGAGTTCGAGGCCAGCCTGGTCTACAGAGTGAGTTCCAGGACAGCCAGGGCTATACAGAGAAAAACAAAAATGAAACAAACAAACAAACAAAAAAGCTCAAGAAGGGAATCTCTGACTTTTGTACTGCTACATGTACATTGTAGTTATAGAGTTTTCACTGCTGTCAAGAGACATCGAGACCAAGACAACTTTTTTGAAGGACAACATTTAATTGGGGTTGGCATACAGGGTAAGAAGTTCAGTTCAAGTCAGGAAGTATATATAATAAAATCCATGTAATCTATCAGATAAACAAACTGAAAGAAAAAAATCCTCACTATCATTGCATTAGAAGCCTTTGATATGATCCATGGATAGATTTGGAACACAAGGAACATATTGAAACATATTTAAGGTGAGCTCCAGCAAGTCAATTGTTAAAAGCAAATTAAGTGAACAGAAACTCAAAGTGATTCTACTAAAATTAGGAACAAGTCAAGGCTGTCCACTCTCTCCTTGTGCATTCATTGTAATAAATTACGTTCTAGTTAGAGTAAGAATAGAAATAAATGAGATCAAGAAAAAAAAACTTAGAAAGAAGTCAAAGTATCATTAATTTTAAGTTATATAATAATATACATGAATGACCCAGACTAAACTCCACTTACATATGGACACCTGATTTTTGATAAAGAAAAAAAAAGTCAGAAATATACCATGGAAAAAAAAGAAAGCATCTTCAACTTCTTCCTTGTTGATGAATACAAATAAATCCATATCTATCAACCTGCATAAATTTCAGTCCAAGTGAATTAAAGACCTAGATTTATGGTTTCTATTACATTGAAGAGACACTATGACCACTACAAATCTCATAAAGACAAGCATTTCATTGTAGCTGGCTTACACTTTCAGAGGTTGCCAGGAGCCTGACCTGCTCATGTGATCTTCCTGGAATGAAGCCAATTGGAGAAGCATCGATGGTATAGGATCAGTGAGGAGGAGAAAGAAAAATTCAGTTTTGTGAGCTAAAGGTTGATTAATATAATAAATAACCTTTACTTAACCTTACTATAAAATAACATTTACCAGTCTTGACTCTTAAGTTATTCTGAGGCCAGAAGCCAAAGACCTCAGGCAATGAACACTCAAACAGCAGAACATAAAGTAAAGACATTCTTTGTGTTCCCCTCCCCCATGCAAGTACTCCAAGTTTCCCAGTCCTGAGGCTGGGGATTTCATTAACTCCTTGTCACCTAGAGTTTGTTGCAGAAATAAACAAACACTTTGAAATAGCTTCTAACTTTTATTATTTATTATTTTTATTATTTCTAAGAGAAAGAAAAAAGGGGGGAAAGGCCTAGAAAACAAAACAAAACAAAACCTGTCTCTTTCTTGATCTTAAGGAAAAGCCTAACTTTAAGAAAAGACCCATCTCTCTCTTGATCTTATGATAAGGCCTAAACATAAGGAAAAAAAAAAACCTGTCTCTCCTTTACACTGCTCTCTTCTCAGACCTGTTATATTTATCTGCTTTTCTCTGCTTTGTTCTCTCTTTCCTCTATTCTTCTGCTCTGTCTTATCATTCCTTGTTCTTGTATACATGATCACATGGTATTTCAAGCATCTTTTTAGAAGGTAACAATAAGTTCAAAAATAAATTCAAATCATAAATTGAATAAGAAGTCACACCAGAGATGTTTACATGAGTTTCAGTTAAGACTTGTTATCTAACTAAACATTATCTGCCATTACCTGTGGGGTGGTGGACTGTGCACAGATAGCCTGGTCGCAGTAGAGCATAGGTCTGGCACAGCAGAGATGGAGGTGGAGCTGAAGGACACAGGGGTTGGGGAGAGTGACTTCCCCTCCCTGCATGCCTTTGCTGGAACCCTCATACCAGGCCTGGAACCCTCACACCAGGCCTGGAACCCTCACACCAGGCCTGGCCAGAGATCTCCATGGAAAACCTCTGGTACCCAGGCCCACAATTACCTCCACAGGTGCATTGAGAGTTTAAATTTATAATTCTTAGGTCTAAGTTAACACGCTTTGTTAACAGACAAAACATCTGTCTAGTGTCTCATTAGTACTGAAGTGCAGTATAGATAACTTAGTCAATACTTTATCTTTTGTTCTTGTATCTACCATAAACAGTTCATTCCCAGTTTATGGCTGTTAGTTAAGTTTTAGAGCAGCAAAGAATATTTTTAAAGATTGTAAGTCGGCTTAGTGCCTCTATTATTTCCTAGTTGCAAATAGCTTATGACACATGAAGACTTGCAGGGCCTTACTTTTAGCCCTTTATATAAAGGGTTCAATAATGGCTAGTATAAACTTAAGGATTGTATAGTCGACCTTCCTGTTGGTGCCAGCTCTGGGTCACCTTGGGCGTGAATTCCGCAGACAGTCCCACAGTCCCCAGAGGACTCTCCACGAGATCTCAGATCACTGGTGAGTGGAACACAACATCATTTCCAAACCAATTGTGATGGGCCTGTGACAGCAGGAGTAAGGACACAGGAGCCCTGCCTGACTAGCGGCTAGGTTCCTTCTGATTGGTGCTGGTATACTTTGGTTAAGAACACACCAAACAGGCCGGTCCCGAGAGGAGACATAACTTCCAGGCACTGTAACACACCTAGGATCTTAGGATTCCAGGATCCAGGAAAACAGGAGCTTGGTCACACCAGGATCTCAGGGTTTCAGGTATAGCTTAAGTGCCAAGAAATGTGGCACACCCAGAATCTCAGGTTCACAGGAGCCTGAAATCACAGGATCACATAGAAAGTTGAACTCTGAGGAGTCCTGAATCATCCTGTATTATAAGAAAGACAGACTCCAATCAGATATACTAGGAGGAGTAAGCACTTGAGATAATCAGATGGCAGGAGGCAAGCATAAGAACAGAAGCAACAGAAACCAAGGTTATTTGGCGTCATCAGAACCAAACTCTCCCACTATAGTAAGTCCTGGATACACCATCACACCAGAAAAGCAAGACATGGATCTAAAGTCACTTCTCATGATGATGATGGAAAACATTAAGAATGGAATACAGGAAAACACAGGTAAACAGCTAGAAGCCCTTAAAGAGGAAACACAAAAATCCCTTAAATAATTACAGGAAAACAATACTAAACAGGTGAAAGAATTGAACAAAACATTCCAGGATCTAAAAATGGAAGTAGAAACAATAAAGATATCACAAACGGTGACAACTCTGGAGATAAAAACCCTAGGAAAGAAGTCAAGGACCACAGATTCAAGCATCAGCAACAGAATACAAGAGATGAAAGAGAGAATCTCAGGTGCAGAAGATTCCATACAAAACATGGACACAACAATCAAAGAAAATGCAAAGTGCAAAAAGATCGTAACTCAAAACATCCAGGAAATCCAGGACCCAATGAGAAGATCAAACCTACGGATAATAGGTATAGATGAGAATGAAGATTATATAGTCAATTTTGGAGAATGAAGATTTTCAACTAAAAGCGCCAGTAAATATCTTCAACAAAATTATTAAAGAAAACTTCCCTAACCTAAAGAAAGAGATGCCCATGAACATACAAGAAGCCTACAGAACTCCAAATAGACTGAACCAGAAAAGAAATTTCTCCTGACACATAATAATCAGAAAAACAAATGCACTAAATGAGGATAGAATATTAAAAGCAGTAAGGGAAAAAGGTCAGGTAACATATAAAGGTAGACCTATCAGAATTACACCAGACTTCTCACCAGAGCCTATGATAGCCAGAAGATCCTGGACAGATGTTATACAGACCCTAATCTCTTATTACACAAATGCCAGCCCAGGCTAATATACCCAACAAATTACCATTACTCTCAATTACCATAGATGGAGAAACCAAAGTATGCCATGACAAAACCAAAATCACACAATATCTTTCCACGAATCCAGCCCTTCACAGGATAATAAAGGGAAAACTCCAACACAAGGAAGGAAAGAACACCTTACAAAAAGAAAGAAAGTAACCCTTCAACAAACCTAAAAGATGATAGCCACAAGAACAGAATCCCAACTATAACAACAAATATAACAGGAAGTGACAATTACTTTTCCTTAATATCTCTTAATATCAATGGACGCAATTCCCAAATAAAAAGACACAGACTAACAGACTGGTTACATAAACGGGACCCAACATTTTGGTGCATACAGGAAACCCACCTCTGGGACAAAGATATATACTACCTCAGAGTAAAAGGCTGGAAAACAATTTTCCAAGAAAACAGACTGCAGAAACAAGCTGGAGTAGCCACTCTAATATCAAAAAAAAAAAAAAAGACTTCCAACCCAAAGTTATCAAAAGAGACAAGGAGGGGCACTTCATAATCATCAAAAGTAAAATCTTCCAGCGGGCGTGGTGGCGCACATCTTTAATCCCAACACTCGGGAGGCAGAGGCAGGCGGATATCTGAGTTTGAGGCCAGCCTGGTCTACAAAGTGAGTTCCAGGACAGCCAGGGCTATACAGAGAAACCCTGTCTTGAAAAAACAAAACAAAACAAAACAAACAAACAAACAAAAAAAGTAAAATCTTCCAAGAAGAACTCTCAATTCTGAATACCTATGCTCCAAAAGCAAGGGCATCTACATTCCTTAAAGAAACTTTAGTAAAGCTCAAAGCATATATTGCACTGCACACAATAATAGTGGGAGACTTTAACACCCCAATCTTATCAATGACAGATGCTGGAAACAGAAAATAAACAAAGACACATAGAAACTAACAAAGTTATGAAACAAATGGATTTAACAGATATCTACAGAACATTTTAAAATAAAACAAAAGGATACACCTTCTTGTCAGCACCTCATGGTAGCTTCTCCAAAACTGACCTTATAATTGGTCACAAAACAGGTCTCAACAGATACAAAAATACTGAAATTATACCATGCATCCTATCAGATTAGCATGGACTAAGGCTGATCATCAATAACAACATAAATAATATAAAGCCAACATTCACTTGGAAACTGAACAACACTCTCCTCAATGATACCTTGGCCAAGGAAGAAATAAAGAAAGAAATTAAAGAATTTTTAGAGTTTAATGAAAATGAAGTCACAACATACCCAAACTTATGGGACACAATGAAAGCATTCCTAAG
>NC_034597.1:94359978-94395012 GCF_900095145.1 Mus pahari
TTGGGAAAGGATCTTTACCAATCCTAAATCAGATAGGGGACTAATATCCAATATATATAAAGAACTCAAAAAGATGGATTCCAGAAAGCCACATAACCCTATTAAAAAATGGGGCACATAGTTAAACAAAGAGTACTCAAATGGGGAATATTGAATGGCTGAGAAGCACCTCAAAAAATGTTCAACATCCTTAATCATCAGGGAAATGCAAATTAAAACAACCCTGAGATTCCACCTCACACAGGTCGGAATGACTGAGATTAAAAATTCAGGTGACAGCAGATGCTGGTAAGGATGTGGAGAAAGAGGAACACTCCTCCATTGTTGGTGGGATTGCAAGTTCGTATAACCACTCTGGAAATCAGTCTGGTGGGTCCTCAGAAAATTGGACATAGTACTTCCAGAGGATCCAGCAATACCTCTCCGGGGCATATATCTAGAAGTTGTTCCAACTGGTAATAAGAACACCTGGTCCCCTATGCTCAGATGGCAGTACTTCAAGGTTACTGGTGAGGGTGAGAAATGGAGTGTAACAACACTGGCAGTGTTTTACAAATCAAAAATTAAGGCTTTGACCTCAACTGGAGCAAACAGGAGTTTATTTTACTTTCACACTATAGACCTTAACTCGGCAAAGGATGAGAGAGGCAGAGTGCCGTCCACTGAGACCACCTGATTTCTCCATCTGTGCTTTGAAGCTCTACTTGTAAACTTATCCACAGTTTCTAAGTTTTTCCTCAGTCTGGTGTTGTGCTTTGCTTTCATGGGATAAGCAGTCAATGACTTTCTCTGATGAGATTTGTGCTTTAATAATCCACAAACAGCAGAGAACTCCAGTCCTTTGTCCTTAGCCCGTGGAGGAGTATTCAGTGTGAGTCCTGATAACAGTGCCTGCATGTCTGTTCTGCCATCTTAGTACATAATTTACATTTGAATAGGCAACATGGCCACCCAGGGGCTCCTGGCACAAACACAGTACCAACTGCACGAAAGAAAATAGGTTTTATGAGATATCAAAAAACATATAACGTCAGTTATATCAAAAAATGTGCGCAAGGTATAATTTTAAGTAAAGAACGTGATTCAAAAGATTAGGGAAAACTAAAGAGCCATAGACTGTGTGTAGCAAAGAAAGTTTCTTATAAGCTATATTTAAGTGTACAGATTTTATATAAGTGATAGAAATATTTTCCCAAGTTTCCAAAATGCTTGCCCCTGAAGCTATATTTTAGAACGAAGGAATGACTTAGGAAAAATATTTTTTTAATTGATTTCCTTCAGAAAAAAACATTAAGTTGTCTCAGTATTGTGGATCTTTAGCTATAATGGTTCTTTGGAATAATAATACTGTTGTAGCTGAATTCTTTTGCTAAGATAAAACGCTCCAAGAGGAGTGATTACTACAAGTGAGATATCTCTATTTAATACCTTCCCCACCCCTGAGGCTCAGGTACCATCCCAAAAGGGTGGTGAAAAAAACTAAGAACCAGGCCAGGGAGGACCAGAAGAAAACTGCCTTCTGGACATGACAGCAGCTCTGTACACATGAACTCTTAGCATCTAGCAACTGCAGGTGCCCACAAGACCTATACAAGATGAAGTCAGATGAAGTCAGTCAACATTTTAATGAGGCTGGGGAAGGGGTTCATGCCCCTCCTCCAAAAAAAAAACCAAACCGGAGGTGGCTTCTTGGGGAGGGAAAGTCAGTTTTCTTCAAGGTGGTGGCTTTTGGTAGACAGCCATGCTCTATTGGACTGCCCCATATGGTAAAATATGTAAATAGCCCACACTGTATTTGGTAGGTGGTTATAAAAAGAAAAAAGCCACTGAGTGGCAGGTAGGAGGGAGTTCTGGAAAGAGTTGGAGTAGGAGTGAAAGAAAAACACAATCAAAATACTTTGTATGTAATTCTCAAGGAATTTATAATAAAAATACTCTGAGAAAGGGAAAGAAAGTTTATCTTAGCTCAATTACAGGTTAATTACCATGGGGGAAGTCACAGCAGTGGGAGTTAGAGGCAGCTGGTTAATAATCTTGCAAACTGATTCTATTTGAGTATGCAGAGGATATGTGATAGATAAAACTGCTAGAAACACTGAGAATTTTTAATGATAAAATTGATACTCCCTATTGTATACCATATATCATTTTATTAGAGTTCACCTTAAAGGTATTACTAAATCGAGAACACATCTGTTAACTTTGACTTAGTTCTTGCTAGTGAGTTATAGAGAAATAATTTATCATGTATCATGATTTACATTTATAATGTGTCCTGATTTTTTGAAAAAGTGTGGGCTGTATCAGTGATCTGAGAAAATTGTTTAGCTAACTTAGAAGGCTATGTCACAGTGTGTTTAAATGTCTCCTAAAGGATCTAGTCAGTCTCAGCTTTACTCTCTTTTTTTTAAAAGCAATGCCAAAGTAAGACATTCTAAAAAGGCACATCTATAAATGTCTGTGTTGGACTTACGCTGAGAAATTTTGTCTTCAATCTATAGTTTTGAAAACTTATTCCCTACATGTATTTTATTGAATATAAAGTAATTTTTAATTCCTTCATCTACAATGTAAGTTTTTAAAGATCTATTTCAGAAGAGTGCCTAGGAGGTTTGAAGATATTTTCTGTTGAGTTTTTGAAAAATTTAGTATATTTCCATAAATAGTTCCATCATAATTGCTTTGGCTTTGGTATCTCCATTGCTTATTTTAGAACTGTTCTTACTGGTCCTGAGCATTTTCACTATGATTTGGATAAAGCCTTATCTCCAAATAATCACCTGGTTACATAAAATGTTATCTCCTTCCAATATGACAGGGTATTCATTGGATTATCCTTAGGGCTTCTCTAGTTTGTTCCTCAGAAGCAAACACACAGAAGATGACTCTAGGTGCTAATGAGTCCTTGGTAAAATTGACATAGTATACCTCTAAGTTTATATATATATATGTATATATTCTGAATATATATTCTGAGACCAGCACAGACTGACTAACCATAGGGAAGGGAGAAAAGGAGGAATGTAATACGATTTTATGGAAAATAATCTGTCATAAAAATCTATAGGACATAGCAAGCCATAGCAAATTCAGTCTTCTTATACCAGGATCATCACCTGCACTCAACCATAAAGGAAGAAATTAGAATAACAATATACTATCTTGACTTAGCTCAGAGCTCTTCCATTTAGGAAAACACAATTGAGATCTTTTTTGATAAAATAAGTTGTTTCTAGAAATCAATGCATATAGAGATGCTTAGAATGTTTCTGTACATCCCAAATAGGCTTTTCCTTGTGTGATTCCATGGACATCTAGGCCCTCACTCCTGCACCATTCAAGAGTCCAGTGTCTACCTTATGAATGTACTTTGTTTTAAAATACAACTAACTCCCCAGACTTGTCAGATCAACACCAATTTAAATAGTTAAAAAATTAACATATACTCAGCAGTAAATATACAAGTTTTATGGTTTTCATATACTACGTCATTTAATCCTTACAACAATATGATGAAATAGCATCATCCTTTAACATGAGGAAAAGGAATTCATAATGCTGGGTGACGACTTGAAGTTTACCTGATGAGTGAATGGCAGAGCTAAGGATTCAAGCACAGCCCTAAGCCTGGCCCATTCCCAAGACTTGGCTCTTAATAACTGTGCCGAGAGACCAGCCATAGGCCTAACAATTTTTAATTACACACATATCTTAATTATAGAAAGATTAGAGTCTCCTTCCTTGATTTCAAAATAAAATGTAATAATTATAGTCAATGTGTATTAAGCCCTTGCTAAAGAGCCAGATAATGTTTATCCTTATTTACAGGCATCATCTAATTTCAATCACACAGCTTTTAAGTTACATAGGTTTACGTTTGGTTTATGAAAGCTGACAATTGAAAGTGAGTCATTCAGGTATTAAATCACTTTCAAACCCAGTGAATTTCAAACACAGCCCCACTCCCACACCTGAGATGTGTGTGACTCTCAAAATATTGACTATTAGAGAAACTAACTGATGCTCCTACAAGGAGCAGGGTGCAATCTAGAGAGCAGCCTGAGTAAGGGAAATAAGGACAACTAAGTTATCATAAAACTTGGAGAGAACTGAACTCTTATTTCTAAGTTTATGTACTTCATAAAGCAGTCCCAGATCACAGAGCAGGCCTTAAAATAGTTTGTTTTATGGGGCTGGAGAGATGGCTCAGTGGATCAGAGCACTGGCTGCTCTTCCACAGGGTCCAGGTTCGATCCCTAGTACCCAGATGATGACTCACAACCATGTGTAACTCTGATTTCAGTAATTCCAGTGCCCTGTTCTAGATGTTAAGGGTATTGTGTGCATGTGTACACAGACATCCAGGCAAAACACCCATAAACATACAAAACTATAAAAAACTTGGTTGGTTATTCCAGTGACATTCATGTCACACTAATAGACATTATCTTGTCAGGCAGATTATTGTTGTAGCTCTGTAGGATTCACAGCTAGGTATCATTGCTATTTGTTCTCTCAGTAGTGTGTGTAACATCTTTCAGCACTTTCAAAGCTATCCAGTAGGGATGAGACCAGTGGAGTACCAGAGAAATTTCTCCATGTTCCGTGATTCAAGAATGTAGTGTCTTCAGCAAGTCATTTTAAAGAGGGTAACCTATATCAGGGGCAATAGCCTGTAGTATATGGATCTACATATATTTTAGAGGGGTCTATGGGAACCCATTGGTTAGCATCTTCAGATGTGGTAACCCATTCCTTGTAGAGGGTTGTTTGTCTTTTTTGTAGTGCATGATGTCTACTTTGGGTATTTCTCCCCATTACAGGCCAACTACATTTTAATGTTTCATATATATATATATATATATATATATATATATATATATATATATATATAACATATATACATTAAATTTTACCATGCTTACCATAGTAGTTGGTTTTCATGTGACTTTTTTGAAATGATAACTTTTTGAAGCAATAAAACTGTCACATTAAAGAAAGTGATGGTATTTATTTTATAAAAATACCAAGTTGCTACTTTTTATGTTCAAGGTATAATGAAATTTACCAGAAATGGGTTATGTATGTCAGGGTAGTAGGGATAGCTGTCAGATATCCAGAAGATCACACTTATAAAAAAAGATTAAGAATGCTTGCATATGCAGACATCTCTAGGTGTGTGTGTGTGTGTGTGTGTGTGTGTGTGTGTGTGTGTGTGCATTTCTGTTGACATTTCATCAGTCAAAATATTGACTATTAAACTAAATCAAACCTTTTCAAGCATTGAATATAGAAGCTAATTAGAAGAGGTATAAAAAGTTGGAAAAGAGAACATATTAGAAAGCAAAGAAAATTTTTCATTATTTCTCAGTAACTTAAAACAAAATACAATAATTTGTCATGTCGATTCTTTATGGTTTTAGTATAATGGTGGCATATAGTTGTAGACATCCAATAATGCTTCTATCGTATACATCATTGTTCACAATCCTTAGGTTCTGTAGTATGTTTTCCAGACTGCTTTATGGTCCTTACATGTGATACTTTAAGTACTGCACTGATACTGTGATACACATTTGGCTGAGTTAGTAGTTTAGGAGCTAATGGCACCATTGCAAAGTTCTTGACATTTCAATCCCAGACAAATAAAGTAGGCAGGAGAGTAGTTACCATGAACTTTCTAAGCAGAGAGAGCTATCAAGTTCATTTACATGTTTACCAAGGCTGCCAGCCATCCTGGTTTGTTTGGGGTAACTGTTTTTAATGTGAACTGAACTCTAACTGATAGTCTGTTTGCAGTAAAACAGCAAGAGCTTTCATTCACTATTATCACTTACTTAGTGGACCTGTTTACTATCATGCTTGGCATTTAATCAGTGTTTGGTGTGCATCTCTTCTAAACATGAGAATGGCACTAGAGTGAACAACAATCATTCAAATCTGGCTCGTGTACAATGACAAAGTGTGTGGACCAGGATGAAGTTGTAAAGTCCCATGAAACTGTTACATTTGGTGTGTGAGCAGAAGAAATTATTTGTAAAAGTTCAGAAACTTATGTGATGAAACTATCTGTTACATACTAAATGGCACGATTGAGTTGTTCTAAAAGAATCTTAAGTATATATATTTAATCTCTAGCTATGTTAATGAACATTACAAAGTAATTGTAGACTTTCTTTACATTATGCTTTATTGAAGGAAAATCATAATAACTTTAGCTTGACTAAATTAAGCCTAGCTTAAATTTTTAAAAAAGTAAAATACTTAGAAACTACTGTTAATAAAATTTCACAGGAAACTCTCTACGGATATTTTTCTTTTTTTTTTTTTTTTTTTTTTTTGGTTTTTCGAGACAGGGTTTCTCTGTGTAGCTGTGGCTGTCCTGGAACTCACTCTGTAGACCAGGCTGGCCTCAAACTCAGAAATCTGCCTGCCTCTGCCTCCCGAGTGCTGGGATTAAAGGCGTACGCCACCACGCCCAGCTCTACAGATATTTTTCTAAACTATTTCCTTATTTTTGTAATACAATGAACAATAAGTTTGAATTCTCAGGAGTAATCCTTTTGAAAGTTAGTAACTTTAAGTAGAAATATTAACGTAAAGTAGCATGTATGAGCAAAGCACATCAGGAAACTATACGATAGTTTAGGCAAATTGATAAGCAATCTGCATATCTGCACCCATATCTGCACCCATAGTTCCACATCTATTTCATTCTCCAGATGTAGACACCTGAGGAGAAAAGCAATGAAAATCCATTTGCAATCATTAATCAACATGATATAAATGGATGTGACATTACCATTAGGTCAATTGCAGTAGTACCCTTTACTTGAGATCTACTCTTTCAGTTCCTCACTGTAATGCGCTGCTTTGACAATGATTTCCCAGACCTGATACATGGCAGGATTTGCCAGAGTTTGCTGAAATGAGGGACTCAGATCCTTTTCACAGTTTTCTTGGGGTAGGTAACTCTAACCATCCAGTAAATCAGCACCAGTGCCACTGTAACCACACAGATATCCCTGCTTCTGACAAGTGGGTAAGAATGGGTCAAGCTGTGCTCCACTCAATTGGCAGCCAATCGATTCCGTTTTACCAAGTTGGAAGGCCGAACCAACCTGTTGTTACAGGCAGAGTCTGAGTAGGAATGACAAAATGGAGCAACTTGTTAATACAATCAAACTTTAGAAACATTTTAAATTTTAGTTTAATCTGCTTTCATATTTCTATTGAAATCTGAAATTATGACAGAGAAGAAGAACATTGTTATCACTAGTTTGGCTTTTAGTAATCTCTGAAATGAAACAACTGCCCACCACTTTGTATGTGGCCTTTCTGAATTAATAATGATAAGACAACTAAAAATTTATGAGTTTATTTGAAACTCCTCCAAAATAGCCTTAGATTTTGGCATTTGTATTATTTTTAATCCTTGAGATAATTAAGTCATATAATAGTAGTAAAATTCATATTCCAGACATCAGGCTTGAAATTTTCATCTATTTGATGCCAATGTCTTGTGTACTGTATGCCTCACAATTAGGCTGCTGGATTTTGGTTATACCCTTATATATGTATATGTATGTGTATGTGTATGTGTATGTGTATGTGTATGTGTATATGTGTATATATGTATATGTATATGTATATATGTATATATGTATATATGTATATGTATATGTATATGTGTGTATATGTGTGTATGTGTGTATGTGTATATGTATACATGCCTTTTTCT
Source organism: Mus pahari (assembly GCF_900095145.1). Classification (NCBI taxonomy): domain Eukaryota; kingdom Metazoa; phylum Chordata; class Mammalia; order Rodentia; family Muridae; genus Mus; species Mus pahari. Next base: position 94,367,720 of record NC_034597.1, read on the forward strand.
GGGGTTTTGCAGATACAATTTGAATAAATAGAATGAAGTATAAAGTAGTGTTACTTTCATGATGATATGAAAGTCCCAAGTTTGAGGTTCAGGCAATACTTCTGGCAGGGAGGTTTCTTTCTTTCTTTCTTTCTTTCTTTCTTTCTTTCTTTCTTTCTTTCTTTCTTTCTTTCTTTCTTTCATTCATTCATTTATTTATTTATTTGGTTTTTTTGAGACAGGGTTTCTCTGTATAGTTTTATTTATTTATTTATTTGGTTTTTCGAGACAGGGTTTCTCTGTATAGCCCTGGTGTCCTGGAACTCACTTTGTAGACCAGGCTGGCCTCGAACTCAGAAATCCGTCTGCTTCTGCCTCCTGAGTACTGGGATTAAAGACTTGTGCCACCATGCCCGGCTACGGCAGGTAGGTTTCTAAGATAAAAAAAAATAATAATGATAATAACAAGTGAATAATCATATTAACAGAAAAGGTGTCTAGTTTGTCAAGAACCAATACAGAAAAGTATGTGACCATTTCAAGGAACTAGAGAAAGTGTGTTTGGATTTGAATTTGATGGTAAAGGAGTTACAGATATCAGGCAACAAGGTCTAGCTAAACAAAACACATTGCTAGTCAAAGTCACGCTGTGGATTTTGTTGTTGTTTTGCTTTGTTTTTTTGGGGGGTGGGGTGGGGAGATTGTAACAAGGTAAAGGTATGCTGCTATTAAGAACTGTAATCTTTAGAGGTCATAGCTTAAGAAAGAGTGCTACAAAGAGAATGGATTTGAACGAGATCAAATGTTTAATGAGTGAGCTGGATAAGAATTTGGATGTACAAGAGATGATTGTGGTGTTGGTGAGATACATGAGGTAGCAGAACTGACGGTTAAAGGACATAGTGGAGGTAATGGTGCTGGTCATGCTTAATGATGTGCACCGGTCACCCTGTGCCAGCAGAAGAGAATCTGATGCTATTTCCTAGTTTAAGGATCACAGTGGGAGGAAAATTAGAGAAGATGATATATGCACAATTGGTCTTGCCTGTGGGGTAGATGGGTTTGTGGGAAGTTAGTGGGAGGGTGTGGAGATGGAGGCTAAAGCAAGCGAAGAGTTATAAATCATGAATGTCAAGGTGGAGGAGGGCTGAGCATGCACGGTGAGCAGAGAGATTACAGAGTAGAAAAGGTGACTGGTGACTCACTGTCCTTCCTTCTCGTAGAGAAGGTGAGAAGGCAGAGTTGGAAGACAGAATGCTTTCAAGGATTTAAAAGAAAATACAATCTTTTGTACAGAGAGGGGCAAATGTTAAAGGGTAAGGTTATGATTATAGACGTAATAAAGCAATGATTTGAGCGGTTTGTTTACAGTGATAACTTTGTTCAAACTAAGAGACTTGTCTTAGGAAATGGTAACAGCACGTAGGCGTAATTAATTCTGTGTCTCTACTAAAGAGACAGCTCTAGAATGGCTACCTAGTCACTCCGATAGCCTCACGATCTTTAAACTAAAGAAAATCTGGTTTTCAGGGCTTTCTATGTGATTTGTAATATCTGTAAAAGCTATGCAAGACATCTATTAGGTTTCAAAGACTTCTTATTCATTTCTTTTGCATTTTGTTACATATTTAAAAGAACAACATAGTCGGTTTTTCAGAGTAGCATTGTTTAATCAGCTCTGGGATTGGTCTCTCTCCTTTTATAGATGTTACAAGGACACTTGTAGTGCATCCTATAGTTTTTTTTTTTTGAGAAGCCTAAAAACCTCTCATTCTTTGGAAATAAACATTTGATAAATGACAATAGAGTACTGGCTATAGTGACTTATGACCATGCCTAGCACAGCCAGTGCTTTGCGTTTGATGGAATGTATCTGTTTTATTTAAAGAGGTTGTGACAGAAATAGCAGCCACATAGACATTAGCATTTTTTTTCTTCCAGGGATCAGATCTTAGGCTATCAGGTTTGCCTGAGTGTTTTTTTCCAACAGGGAAGATTTGTCCTGTCAATCAAGTTTGAGGCAGGCTGTGACAAGGGCTTGGCCTTTATTGAGGTGAAGTTCCTTTGTAAACCTCCATTATCATTTTCTTTATTATCTTTTTGTCCTTTTTGTATGTGCGGTGTAAAATTTCTTATCTCTAAATGGCGCAGGCTCTTCCTCTTTTCCTACTGGTCTTTCAGAAGGCAAAGTAAACTTCTCATCAGTTCTGGGCCATGAAAAGATAAAACTGTCAGAGAAACGGTAAAGCACATAATGGGCTGTGATAGTCTTTCTTCTGGAGTTAGAGAGAAAATAATTGCCTCAGACAGGTCACTTGGTGTGCTATTCATTGGCCTGTGACTCGGTAGGGGTCCCTTGACATTTTCCGAGAACCCCCTCACTCATTGTTACTTATTCACTTTGTCGTAGGAACAACCGATGAATCAAAATTCCTATCTCAGAGATTTTTTTTTTTAAATGTAGAGAGTAGGAAGCAAAAATGAAAAAAATACCATATTTATCAAAAAAGAACATTTAAAGATAAATGAGGGAAATTCCATAGGAAATGAATTTTGATTGATTGCAAGACCAGCCTTGATTCACTTAGATCTTCTTGGCTTGAAAGCAAGTTTTGTTTGTTTTTGGCACTGTATTTGAAATATTTTATCTTGTTGCTTGAAGTTGCCATGGAATGACTATAGATACTGTAGAAGAAATTAGACACAACATACATGGAGTTGAGTTCTGTGCACATAGAAAGGTATAGTTAGTTATATGTTTGTACACAGCTGTGCATGTTCCAGGTAAAAGCTGATCAGAAGTCATTTTCTTTTAGAGTATGGAGATATTTTTCTCTATAGCTATGAGAACAGTTTTTCTCGGCAAAGTTCATTAGCTGAAAGTAACATTGTTTTACTTAATGGTAAAGATAATGTGTTTGCAGAGAAACAGTGAAACAAATTAAGAAAAATATTCCTTGAAATGGGCTAGCCAGGATACTTTGGCTTTGGAGTACCCCGCCCCCTACCCCCCACCCCTGTGCTTTGTAGAGATCTTTTCTTCTTTTCTTCATGTGTTTCTCACTCCCAGGAAGCGCCTTCCTTCAGCCACTGATTCTGTCTGCACTGCTTGAGATTTTCTCGGTACCTGTTTTGCTTCAGCTTTTTCCTGCCTAGAAAGCTAACATGATCAGGACCCCTAGACTGTACCACTGAAATACCCCTGGACTATATCAATAGGATGGCTAATTGGCCCACAGTTGTGTGACATGTTTTGATCTGGCCTGGAATTTGAGCCAGTCCATCACCAGGGGCTCAGCCTGCAGAGAAACAAAGCTCACAAGGCTTTTGTTTTAGGTTGCCAGGTCCCTCAGGACAGGAAGGAGAGGAAGAAGCCAGCCATCTTGGAAGTTCTCCACCTTTATGACCTAGTCACAGCCTCTCTCCTTAGCAGTCAACCTAGCAGGGAATCTATCGAACTCCTAGGGTCTCAGTGCTGCTTTTAGAAGAAAGACTTGCTGAAGCCAGCAGTTAACTCAGGTGTCATTCCTCAGGAATCTTCCATCTTGTTTTCTGAGACAGTATCTTCTGGCTACCCATTTCTCTCAGGAAGCCTTTTCTTTCTCTCGATCTCCACGCTTTGTCTATTTGACCAAATCATACATGTCTTATAGCAAAATGCTAGGATAATATAATCTTTTGGGTCTAACTCAGAGGCCTAGTAAGTCTGGGGTCTCACTGGGAGTTTCTTCTGCAGGACCAACCTGCTTGGTCGAAGGCTTTATACTGGACAATACTGGCCCTAAGGTTTTAAACCCTGGAATTTTAAGGGTTAGGGACACTCCATTACTTTCAAGGTGCATTTGGTCATTTTGTGACTTAGAGGGTGCTCCAAGCAATTGGATATTGACCTCTGTTTTGCCTTTGTCCCTCATCAACCTCAAATTTCCTGTAGAGACTCACCTGGTCAAAGATTCCAAGAGATTTCCAATGGCTAATTGGTCAAGAATGCCTGGAGTTCTCCACTGACCCAGGGCCAAAAACTCAAAGAAACTTTCATTGGCCATGTGGAATGGTCGATTCTGGCCAAAATTAAAAACTTACATTTTTAATATCTAAACTGATTTAAACAATTCAGCAAGGTCCAAGGGCCACTTCCCCTGCAAAACTCTCAGTTCACTTACATCTTTTTTAAGGCTGTGGCTTATAACCACACCCAGAGCTAGTCTGCCCAATTCTCTTTTAGCCGGGCCTCCATCTATTCTTGAGACAGTGTAGAATATTTTTGCCTTGTGCTTCTTTTCCTTGTGTTTTTGCCTCTCCAAATCTGAAAATCTTGCTTGTATCTTTAATAGCTAAAAGATAAAAGTGTTTCAGGTTGTCTGTTCCTGTGCGTGCACACACACACACACACACACACACACACACACACACACACACACACACACACGTTGGTTCAGATCTCTCAGAGAAATATGCAGATCTCTGGGTTCAGTCCTACAGGAATTCAAATGTCTATCAGGTATGAATAATATTGAAAAATTGTTTTATGCTATTCTACTTCATTAAAAAAGAAAAAGAGAAAAGGCTCTGGAGTTGGTATTTGGCTCATATACTCCAGACCCAAGCTTGGTTTTTTAAAAGTTTATACCATAGTTTCTGACCAGATCAGGCTGTCTACCTGACTCTGTGACACAGAGAAGAGTAAAATTTGACATCCCTGGAAGGTACTCTCCCTTGAGAACAAGTAGTAAGAAAACTTGTTTATAGAGGGTACAAATGGCAATGTGCATAACTCTGGATTCTCCTCCCTTTTCCTTGGTTTCAGAAGGTTTCAGAATCTCCAGCACCTGAAATTCCATACAGTTGTGAGCCACACTGTGGGTTCTGGTAACTTGCCTGGGCATGGAGAGCAATGCTCTTAATGGTTGAGCTATCACTCCAATCCCCAGAAATGGTGGGGTTTTGAGAGAGCAACTAGATATTTTGTTTGACAAAAGCGTCATATTTGTTGTCTAAGTCAATTCCCAACGGTGTGTGTATGTTTTAATGTAATGACAAGTCATTTCTAGGAAAGTGTCATTTTTGTCTCTGTGCTGGCTAATGTTATGTCATCTACACACAAGCTAGAGTTATCAATTCCTCTAGATTAATCAACTGGTCTCCCAATGAATAGAGTCATTAGGAGGGAACCCTAATGGAGAGAAGTGCCTCCTAAGGCTGGGCTGCAGGCAGGCAAGCTTGTAAGGCATTTCCTCAATTATAGATTGATAAGTGAGGACCCAGTCCATCGTTGGTCTAGTAGTGGGCATGGGTTCTGTAAGAGAGCATGAGTGCAAGCTAGGAGGAGAAAGCCAGCCACTGGTCAGATGCTTATGCCGCAGTACATAAACCTACCTTAGTCATGCACATAATAACCTTTATTAAAATCAGCATGGTGTACACATACACACATAAAGGCATAGAAAGCAGTAGAATTTTGGGGAAAAGGAATGGATTCTCAGGAGTGGTGGAGAAAAAGGGTGGGCATGGTGACTGACTAGGATCAAAATATGTCATCATATACATGTCTGAAAGTTTCAAACCAGTAATAAAAAGTGGTATTTTAAATCTGATTCCAATTTGTTCACAGGATTCTCTAAGTTCATTTTTGCAGCTCATCTAAGAGTTTCCTTTGCTACTGACATTGAATTCACCTACCACCCCTCTCTCTTTTTTTCCCTAGAAATATTCCAAATCATAGTTGTCTTCTTGAAAGTAATTCTCAGGAAGAATTGAGATAAAGCAATTTCTAGGTGGAGAGATTTATTTTTCAGTTGTCACATGGTGTTTTCAGTTTATAAAGTTCAAATAACTGACGTAATTAAATATCCAGGTCTCTAAAAAAAATTCTACTTATGATTCCTTAGGGATGGAACATAAATTGGAATCCTGTTACAGTCGGTTCAATTCCAATGTTGTGAGGTTACACCCAAGAACACATTTTCAATATTTGAGCTAATATGTAATGAAACAATCATAAGAGTAATGGCTTTAGAAACTATTTTCAGGATATAAAGTATGTAAGAGGGCCAGGGAGATGGTGCAGCACACAAAGCACAGTTGTGCTAATGTGAGGTTCAGAGCCCCACTCTCCAGAATGTGTGCTAATGCTAGTAGTCACTGCACCTTTCCTATAATTGTACCTCTTGTGAGACTGAGAGAAGCTGTTCCTCAGAGCAAGCCAGCCAAAAAAGTGAATTAGCATACTTGTGCAAAAGCTTTCATACACGTATATACTCAGGCACATGTGAACACACACACACACACACACACACACACACACACACACACTATGATTATTGATTAAATTGTAAAAAAGATAAAATGTCAAATGAAATGCTTAATGTTTAACTAGAATCATAGTGGCACACCTATAATCCCAGCACTTTGGAAACTAAAGCAGAACAATCTTGACTTTGAGGCTATTGTTAGTTATAACATGGGTTCCAGATCATCCTGGAATTTATAGCAAGATGGCTCCAAAACAAAATCAAGTCAAAACAAAATCAACTATAGTTATAATGGTAATTTATGCCTTTCTGAAGTGTGTATACATACACACATAACATATATAAATGAAGGGAAATGAATTAGAAGTTAATGCACTACATTTTCAACAAAAATCTCAGTGGAAACATTTCTTAATTGAAATTTTACAGCATCAGCGTCTGAAATATTATTTTAGGGCATGCAGTACAGGTGTGTCATTAGTTTTGTGGGAATAACTAACCACTTTGTAATTGGATTTCAGGCCCTCTCCATGAGATGGAACCCATACCTGCTACCACTCATAAGGCCTAGAACCTGTGGCTAGGTATATCATGAGCTCTAGGGGAGATCCTTCGATTATTATTCTTATAAATAAACATTGTTAACATGCCACAGAATAACTTATTAATTATCCTAAAGATCAGTACATCTCTCAACTCTCATTCTTGTTATAGATGACTGTAATGGTTTGTATATTCTTGGACCAGGGAGTGGCACCATCTGGAGGTGTGGCCTGGTTGGAATAGGTGTGTCACTGTGGGTGTGGGCTTAAGACTCTCACCCCAGTTGCCTGGAAGTCAGTCTTCCAGTAGCAGCATTTGGATGAAGACGTAGAACTCTCAGCTCCTCCTGCACCATGGCTTCCTGGATACTGCCATGCTCCTGCCTTGATTATAATGGACTGAACCTCTGAACCTGTAAGCCAGCCCCAATTAAATGTTGTTTTTATAAGACTTGCCTTGGTCATGGTGTCTGTTTACAGCAGTAAAACCCTAACTAATACAATGACTGTTAGCACAGAGACTCATATCAACCTGGTTAATATACAAAAAAATAAGAGATTGTGGGATGTCTGTATCACACTCCTCTCGCTGTGGCTCAGGCATCTTTGTGGAACAGGATCATAAAAATTGTGAGAATCAGAGGTGGCAGATGACTCCAAGGAAACTGTTTTTTAGGACACAGTGCAGGGATTGCATACATAAATTCACAGCAGTTAAGACAGCACACATGTGATCTGTGTAATCTCAGGCAATCCAGAATCCCAGAAGGAAAAGGGAGATGGGCATGAAGGTCCATTCATCACTGGGGAGATATTGGCAATTGACGGCTGCTGGAGTGGGAGAGTCAGTTTTCTTTAATGGTGTAATGGACTCCTCCCTATCCTGGGAGGATAACTATACTTCAGGGAAGGGCCCCATGTCTGGAGTGGTTGACTAACTCAAACTGGAGTTGAGGGGTTAGAAAGGAAAGGAGAGAGAATAAGAAATTGGGTGGGCAGGGATGTGGGAGTGCCCTGGGAGGAGTGGGCGGAGAAAGGAGAGAGAATAAGAAATTGGGTGGGCAGGGATGTGCGAGTGGACCTGGGAGGAGTTAGGGGGAGAAAGGTGAATATGATCAAAATACATTGTGTGAAATTCTCAAAGAATTTATAAAAATATTTTAAAATGCCCTCACAGAAACATTCCTCATCCACTGTGACAGAGAATAGGCGGGAAGAACTATCTAGAAAATTTACTGCTTCTCTGAGTATTTCATAAGTAGGTCCTGAAGTTTGTTTTGAGCTCTTCATCTAGGTAAAGCCTCTATGAACCTATAGAAGCCCCTAGAAATCCTTCCCCTTATTCTTTCTTCATGATTATGAAATTATTAAAACCATGAAAGAAAACCAATTTTATTTAAGTCAGATAAATTATTATTTTTCTTAACAAACTCGAGAAATTATATGATGAATGATTTTAAATTCAGGTAAAGCTAGCAGAGAAGTCTGAATTTTGTGTTTGGAAATTGATTTTGTCTCTCTCAAAAATGCCAGCATTATGTCTGCTTTAGTGTCTGTTGGTCTCAGGATATGTGTTCAACAGTTCTGGCCACCAGGGAGTTTTCTTACTCGGAATGTGACCTCTTCTGGTTTGGAGCCGTAACATCTGCAGTTCAGGTTATCTATCTATCTATCTATCTATCTATCTATCTATCTATCTATCTATCTATCTATCTTTTATTTATTTATTTTTGTTATTCTCAGATATAGTTGCATTTGTTCTCCCTCTCTTTAAGTACAGTATACTGAATATTTTAATATTGACCACATAATTATTTTGTATTACTGTCATTATGCATACAAAATCTTCTATGGCCATTGGTATTAGCATGGAAAATTTAAAATACACATAATACCATTAATTCCACTCCTCTCTATTATTATAGGTGTTTTTTTTTCCAGTATATTTGTGAGTATCCTAATGGAATTCCAAGCAGTGACTCTTTGCTCAATAACACTAATAAATAATTAAATGGTTATCTTAACAAATTGGAGTTCTATCTCTTTAACATTTTAAAAATTATTACTTTGTGTGTGTGTGTGTGTGTGTGTGTGTGGACTAAACATGCCACAGTGCCTGTGTTGTGGTCAAAAATAACTTTGTGGCGTTTGTTCTCATTTCCCATTTTTATGTGAGTTCCAGGGTTACAATGAGGCAGCCACATGTACAGTGAAAGCACCTTTATCCACAGATGCATCTTGCTGTCCTAGGAGTTCAAGTTTTTAACTAAAACAGGACTGTTTTGTTAGAGAAAATAATCTTAAAACTTTTCATCCCATGGGTTATATATGCTTCATGCTTCAAGCTTGTCACGGTGTGACAAACTTTCTTCTTGTTTGACAAGGAAGCCTAACATTCAGAAACATTTCAAGTTATGGCAAGTTAAGAGAAAGGTACACTACAGGAATTGAGACTGGAACACCATGTGATAACTGCAGATATGACTGAGGGAAATAACAAGGAAATAGTCAATGTGCTTAAGATTTAACTGTTTCCAATACAATTAAATTGAGTCCATACTAAAATCAGTTGAAATCACTTTTGACTTAGAAGTGAACGTTGTGTATAGATATTTTTATATCAGAATTGAGTAGTTAAAATACATCTTCTAAATAAACGTGCTAAGTTTATATATTTCAAGACTTTTAAGTCATTTTCAAATCATGAAATCCATTTGAATCATGTTAGGTTAGAGAGACATCTGGCACTTGCTACCACTTTTGTAATGACAGATTACGCACAAACGCGGTGATGGCGTATGTTACTTTCTAGGTTCTGGATTGACGCAGATCCAGACTTACAACACCGTTGCTTATAACTGCTTTGCATGCTTTTATTTCAGCCTAATTGATAAAGATGTAAGATCTATACCTTAAATACACATCATATTTTTACCACTTAATTTACCTATTAACTCCAAAATGTTCAAGTCGTATCATAAAATATACCTCATATCCCTGTATCTAGGTGACATTTAATATAAACGTTTATTGGAACTTTGTGGCAGTTGTAAAAGAGCATCCGTAAATGTCCATTTGTTGTACACACAGTTTTATTTAATTTTAACAATTGCATTGTTTGCTTCCATTTCACTTCTTTTGGGGGACCTGATTTCCTCTTGGTTATAAATGTGTCATAGGGGAATTGTTTTCTTCTTTGGGGCCAAACAGATGTTTTTGATTTTAGTTTTTTCTTCCTTCCTTTCTTCCTTTTTTCCTCCCTTCCTTTGTCCCTTCCTCCCTCTCTCCCTCTGTCCCCCCTCTCCCTCTCTTCCTCCTCTCCCTCCCTCCCTCCCTCTTTCTCTCTCTTTCTCTCTCCCTCTCTCTCACCTTCCCTCCCTCCCACTCTCCCTCTCTCCCTCCCCCCCTCTCCTCTCTCATTAGGGGAGGGAGATTTCAGTTTATGGTCTTCTTTTTATATCAAAAGACACAGCATCAAATATGATTATATTTGGAGTGAGTTTCTTGAGTATATTTAATAGAATTTACTGGAGTACTTTTGCGTCTGTAAAGGATAGCACACCTGACCCTCACATATACTTAGCTGTGAATTAGTGCGTTGCTATTCTCAGTTTGCTGTGCTTTTCCACTCTGTGAATGTGGTCCTTTGTCTGACTAACACAACCCAGTAATCAAAGCCAGTTTCAGATACTTCTGATATCTTGGAACTACTAGTTTTATTCATACAGTATCTAATGAGTTCTAATTAAAATATTTTTTGTAAATGCATTTTTAAGGGAAAATATTTATCTCTATCCCTAGCTAGCTCATGAATAAATGAGACTGAGTTCCACTAGATTTATTTAATCAATTTTAGCACAATTACTGGGAGATTTATTCCTAATCTGTTTTTCTTTATCCTAGACCGGCTAATTCCCAGCCGAGCTCCCCAGGAACTTGCAGTTTGAGTTTTGCCTGAGTTATTTCTGTTCAATCAATCTGTCTCAGTGGGCAGGGCATTTCACTTGGCCACATGCTCCTGGTCCATCACATCTAATGGAGACCTCCTGTGACCTCTGTCCTACTCTTTCTCCTTCTTCCTCCTCTTTCTTTCCTTCTTCCCATGGTCCCTCCTTGTGACCCCCAGCCTGATAACCGAAGCCCTGCCTACCTCTGTTCTCAGTAATTAGCTACAGCCACTGTTATTTAACCAAAAGCTTTAAACTGGTGAGCAAAGTTTATACAACAAAAGCTGGTATACGTGAGAATCCACTCTTCTGTGGGCAGCCAGATCTTAGGGTTCAAAATTTAGAATATGTATACACAGCATGAGAACAACCCTTAATAGTCTTTGGTTTTGAGAACTAATGGGATTTTTTAAAAAATTAAACTGAATTAGAACTAGACAGCACCATGATTAAAAAGTGCAAAGGACTGTTTAAAATTAGCAAAATAATTATGAGTTTATATTTAACTATCACAACATCATAGACACTGTAGAATTTTTCATACTTATTTTTTGGAAAATCAGCATATCATTGGGGCCCAAATGATCTTGTCTTTTTCTTTATAAAAAGCAGTAAGACAAATATAATACCAATTTCCTCTCTCCTTTTTCTTTCCTTCTTCAAAGCAAAGATTTGGAATATAGATTTATTTGATTCCCTGGGATATACATTATAGAAAAACAAGTTGATTGTATTATATTTTAGATTCTTGTAGTTTTGTAATAATGCCTCCAGATTTCTATATAGCAAAGAGATCAATGGGTATTTTTGATATATGAAGAATTTCTCCATTGCTTAGGACAGTTACTTAAGATTTAGACCCAGGTGTTAGTTACAAGGAATATGATCATATCCATAGATCAGGGGTGGTGGTTTTATCAAATTTGGAAGTCACAGTCAAATAAATTGGGCTAAAAGTCATGTGGCAGGAGTTACTGCAAGAGATGACATAAGTATTGTGGAGAAATTCCTTTCACAAGACAAATTCAGTCTACTGGTGAAAAAGCTATAATTGCTACACTAGAGCACAAAGGTTATGCAGGTGATAAAATCCTGCTTTGCTCTACATACATTTAACAAGCATACAGATAAAAACTGAAGAAAAATAAGCGTATTTTTCCATGTGGATATATGATTATTTCTAATAGTTTCTCTTCCCTTATATAAACTTTTCATTTTCAGAGAAAAATATTTACCAGAAATTAGAAAAATAAAACTAATAAAAATAAATACAAGAATACTATTATGGCATGCTTACAGGGACTTATTAGCTATAGCTCTGCCTACTCTTGACATTTTAGCTGACTGAAATATAGAAGATGGTTGAGCACTGGAACAGAAACAATAGTGGGTTTTGATGAGAGAAAGTGGCCTAGCCTTAACCTTGGGTGTTTCATAGCTTCCTTTAAACAATGAATTTTCAGCAGCTTACCCACTGAATTGTAGGTGGCTATTGAAGAGTAGAGGCTTTTCTTCTATGAAGTAGTATCTACCATGGTAATATTATCAAGCAACATTAATATTGTGAGGACAAATTCATATTTTACAGTCAGGTATGTAAAAGAGGAGAAAAGAATTGCTTCCCTGAATGACAACCATAAATGCATATGAATTTTCTATGTATCATTCTGAGAACATGGAGGAAATGGTAATGGTTAGAATCACAAATGTATTTTATAGGATCATGTATTTGAATGCTTGCTACCCAGTTGTTGGCACTTTTGGGGGAGGTTGTGGAACCTTTATAAGTTGGAGCCTTGTTACTGGGTGCCACTGGGGTTGGGCTTGTGAGTTCATAGCCATGTTCCATTCCCAGTTTACACTGTTTACTTCATTTGTGTGGATAGAGATATAATCTCTCATCTCTTTGTTCTGGACATTGCTACCATACCTCCCATGTCATTCTAGACTCTCCCTCTAGAACCACAAGATAACCTCTTTCTCATATAAAGCTCTTTCAGTTCTGATGTTTTATCATAGCAACCAAGGGGAACTACTAAGGAAACAAAGAATGTTATGCTCTCATTAGTTTTTGCAGGTTCCCATTTAATGAGCATGAATGACAAACTTGTGATTCTTGCTTGTGATTAATCATGAATTGGTTTGCTGACATCTGTCTTTGTTTTTAGTTAAGATGTTCATTATATCCTGCCATGTTCCTCCATTTACACATATGTCCTTGAGAGAAATGGCCTGGAGGAAATGGCCTTAGTCAAACATAGGTATTGTGCACCATAAGCTTGCCATGTAAGCATTTGTGATCATTGTTTAACTTCCTGGAATTGGTCATGTTATCTCTTACTTGCCTTTAACACTGAGAAAATATACTTGTTGCTGTCATGGTCTGACCAGAAGCCCTCCCATGTCTGTCTCTTGTGTCTTCTTTCTGCCTTTCCTATAATCATACTCAGTCTCCTAATCATGGTTTTCTGGGAAGTAGCACCCAAGATGGGGCTCAACTACCAGGAACACAGTGATACACTCAGGATAAGTGAAAGTGTTGGCAGCTGGTGAATAACTTAGGAGAAAACCCACAGGAAAACATAGATAAGGGAGCTCTGAAAAAGTAAGGAAACTTGTAGAGAGAAAAAAAAAAGGAGAGAGAAAATGAAAATTTATTTTTTTTAAAAAAGGGAATTGGAAACAGCCATATACTTTTTATACAAATGCTTAAAGTAGAGCAAATGGTTATTACACAGTTTTTTAGATTTTGCAGAGAGGTTTGTCCTTGGTTTCCTGGGGGAAGTTACAATAAATTTAGCAATCTGGGAGAAAGTTGGAGAAAGTCTTCAAGACTGTTATGATGTGCATAGACTAGGTAAAGTGCCTGTAGATACTTTTAGTATTTTGACCTTTATTAGGAGTAGGAGAGAGAAGTGGGTTTCAGAGAAGGAAAATGAAACTAAGCAGTTTCCAGAGTCAGTCACTGCACACTGCCATTGTGGAGGTGTACCCAGCAGAGGCCAGTGACAGCAGGGGGTTGGTCCCCTGTAGGCCCCATTTTTGGTTCCATTCCTGTTCCCACTGGAATGTCTACCAACCCCTGGAGAGGCAGAGGAGAATGATGTGTAGCTGGAGGAACTGTCTAGAGAGGACTCAGCATCTCAGAGTGGCTGTCAGACAGAACTTGCTCTTGCCCCTCCTTTCTTGGAAGTTGGCAGAGACAGCAATGTTGCTCTTCTCTGTGGACTTGTGAGCTCTGGTATAGGTGAGTTATGATCCAATCCAGCAGGTTAAGATACAAGAAAAAAATGTTTATGGAAAATGTTGGAGATTGATAAATGCAAGTGCTGAAGGTTAGAGGGTATAAAAGAACATAGGTGATGATGATTTAGAAATAAAAAAAATGCTTCAAATGAAATGTTTATAGTTGGTGAATGCAAATAATAAATGTTGAAGGACCTAAGAAGATGTTTTAAGGCATATAAGTGCAAGTTATAGAAATATAAGAAATGCTTTAAGGTATAAAAAATGGGGAATGTTTCATATTCTCCCCACATGCTATTGTTATTTCAAAGTTCAGAATTTTAAAATTGATCAATGGAGTTCTGATAAGTTAATGGAAAATTGACAGTTTACAATTAAGTCATAAGCTTTTAATTCCCCTTTGGTTGTCTTCTGAATATAAGCTTAAAGTTGCTTCTCATCATACTAAAAACATCTCTTTTCAATCTGTATATCTAGCCTTCTGGATTGAGGAAAAAAATGTTCTGTGCTTTTTAACCCAAACCTATAGATTTTAATAGGTCTCAAAGGCATGAGTCTACTTTTGTTGTCTTACAGACACCTGATGACTATCTAAAATATGGATTTCAATATAATGATAAATACTAATGTACATCCCTTTGTATTAAGAGTCTTAAGACTTGGACCTGCCTGTCACAGATCAAATGGACTCTATAGTACATCTGCTTGTCTGATCCAATCTAGCAAATGGCCTCAAATACAAATAATACATATCATCCAAGTTAGAATTTATATACATTGAAACATGTATACAAAATGTATATTTTATTCACATGTCATCAGAAGAGGATCCATCCTAATAACTATAGACATATTTATACATGCATGTGTATATATAAATTATCCACATTAAATATAAATTATATACATTGAATATGGTTTATATATGTTAATATATAGTAAATATAAACAATATTCATTAAGAATGAGTTATATGCACTAAATAAAATTGTATGTTTATTATATTATGTATAGTAATATAAATCATTCATGGAATATTAATTATATACTTTATATAAAGTTATATACATTAAATATTAATTATATATGTTAAAACATGAATTATATATATAAAATATAAGTTATAATCTATATGATATAATTTTGTATGTACTCAAGAGAAGAGAATTATGGAATGATCCCATGGAACTCTAAAAATTCAGTTTCAAAATATAAAAAAAGAGGGGGTTGTATACTTCACCACAGAATTTTACTTAGAATTTTTTCACCTTAGATGCTTCCAAGGGACTCTCTGCTGCTGAGTGTCTATGGCTACCTACAATTAGGTGTATTTATGTCCAGGTGAAATGAAAGGACCTGCTTACTGGCATACAGAATGATCCTGACCCACTATTAATATGGGGAAGAGGGCATGTTTGTGTTTTTCCACAAGATGCTGAAGGAGCATGGTGGCTACCAGAGTAATTGGTTAGACATGCTGATGCTTGAACCAATAGATGATGCTGAACGTGAGCTTGCTGAGTGTCCTGATGATGCTGATAGGGAAGGTGTATTGTGAATATGTTACTGACTCACGTTTGCTACATCCTTCTGTAAGGCAAGGCCAGAAGTACTTGTGACCTGTAATAATACTTATCTGTTAGGATTCCCTTGGCCTGAGAGTTAAAAATATTCCAAATTGGTAAATTACACTGCTATGGGCCAGGGCCTACCTACTTGTTTTACTAGAAATAGTACGAATTCTGGGTGTGTTTCTGTGCACCCTGAGACTTGAAAGAAGAATATCTCTAAAACTGTAGTGCAAATTCCCATTAAGATGGGAATGCCTATATTTCAGATTGGATGAGCTGCCTTGCATCAGGCTTTTAGACCTTGAATGACAGAGAACATGGAGACTGTGGAGTCTGCCTTCAAAAAAAATCAATCAAATAGAGAAATTGTTATAATGAGCCTCTTCTTTCCTTTAATGTGTCTGGCTATTCTGACTCAACCATGGGCTGGTCTGGAAATCAGTCCAATATTGGACAAAAGGAAATGACAGTAGGCATTTGCAGGACTGGGTCTGGACATTTTCAGAGACATATTTGAAAATTGCCAGCTGCCTTGTACGATGTTATGTTTGCTGTGGATAAAAATGGAGCAGGTTCTGTGGTTAAGGTAAATGTAACATCCTGCATTACCCCACCCAATCTTTTACTAAATGGGAATGTTACTTTTGTTATTGACTCTGATAATGAATTCAATGTTTCTTGCTTTATCTTTTGTCCAATTGTGTTTCTGCACAGTATTATGGTCACTCTGTAATGGCAGAATATCAACCATGTTTTATTATGATTCCTATAAATTTATCTGAACCCTGGTATTCTGAAAAAGGTTTAAAAATATTGGAAGAATTTGTTCACACTCTGGTAAGGAACAAATGTATGGTTGTCCAGCATTGTTGCTCTCATAACACTTAAAGCCACTACTACCACTTCTCCATTAGCTTTAGCACAAGATGTACAACAGCTATTTTTGTCAATCATCTTACTGAAAATATAAGCAATTCCCTGAGCATACAAGAGAATGTGGATAGATAGCTAGAACAAAGAATAAGTGCATATTCTTGTATGATATAGTGCAGATCATGAGAAATGAGGTACAAGGAATGAAAATCAGAAACCATTTGGAATGCCATGCTCAATATCTATGGATTTGTATTACTCCAAAAATGTATAGTGAGAGTCAACATAATTAGACCAAAGTAAAAAGGCATCTTCAAGGTATATGGCATAATACTAATACATATTATATGTGTTAGCCATGCATAAGGAGGTTGTAAATTTAAGAAATTAAAAGCCTTTGCCTTTTGACACTGCTTGATATTCTAAAAAAAGTTACAGGCTATTTTTCTTTCATGGTTCTTGTTCACATCTCTTTTATTTTAGCAGGACTTGACTTTATGATCCTTTTTATGGCATGTCTATTCCCTGTTCTTTTGAAAGGAATCATCATAGCTTTCACATATGTCATAGTAGTGTTACTTAAATTCAGGTTCCAATGTCTTCCCTAGCAGAAGTTGGTAGTCAGTGACGGGTAAGATCCTCTTGAAACCGTTATCAACCTAAGACAGTCCATGATTATAAGATTATTCATGTGCCAATGATGGTTAAGATCTGTGTTTTCGGATGACAACCTAAGACAGGCACAATTTTCTGCTCCATGACTGATAAAGTGCCTCTTACAGATAAAACAGATGGGAAGAATTCTCTCAGAGGTGGATCAACCAAAGACAGGGCATGAATGCTATGATTCATGTACCAATGACGGGAAAGGTCCATACTTCTTGAGGGGATGTCAAAGACAGGCACAGTCTTTCTGCGCCAATAGCTGAGACAGCTTTGGCTTTTACATATAAAAAACAGGGACATGTGGGGAGCACATCTGGAGTTAACTTTGGCTGACTTCTTGCTTGTGATTAATCAAGAATGAGTCTTCAGACATCTGTCTTTGTTTTTAGTTAAGATGTGCATTATACTCTGCCAAGTTCTTCCACTTACACATAGGTCCTTGAGAGACTGTCCAAGTGTGAAGGAAATGGCCTTAGTCAAACATAGGTTTGCACATCTCTCCAGAAGCAAATTGGTGGCTGGCTGACCTCAGAACTTACTAAAGGGATCACAAAGGTTATAGATTCAGAATTCTTAATTTTCAGAATAGAGGTTTGGGAGAAATGATATTTGTACAGTGCAGTTCCTGTCTACATGGCGACAAGGAAGACAGAAGTTTAGAGAGGGGAAATCTACTTTTAGTTACTTTGGTAGGGTGTGTTTGTGTGTCCTAGACTTGTGGAAATTATTAGATTCATGAAGAGTAACATTGTGAAAATCAACTGTGTATCCACTGCATGCCATTTGTAAAGCATACACAAGTTGATATGTAATTATGAAACAAAGGCATAAACAAGTATACTTCTTATCTTGGGAGTGGTAAACTATTCAGTGGTAAAGCTGTCAAATATAGGTACATTGTAGATAGCAATGGCAGGAATCATGAAATAGGTTTATGAAATTTGTCAGAACATACACTTCTATGCAAAATGCTTGAATTTTAGTTGTTCAGTTTTTCCATAATTCACTGGGTCTGCTTGTTTGTGTATAGTAGTGCATTGTGCATTGTACATTGTGATCCCATTGGGATTGAATGTACATGGGTTACCTAAGAGCATCCTTCATATCAGGTATTCACATTATAATTCATAACAGTAGCAAAAATACAGTTATGAGGTATCAGAAAAATAATTTTATGGTTTTGGGTCACCACAACATGAACATCTGTATTAAAGGGTCTTAACATTTGGAATGTTTAGAACCACTCCCATATAAGTAAAGGACAGAAAATGTACTTAATATTATTCATGCTCCAACCTCAAAATTAAGCTCCAAGAAAATCATTAAGAAATAATAAGATGAAGAGAGTCTACTTTATAGTTTTTATACAAATACCAACTCCAGCTGTTTGTATGGTCATTCACAAAGTAGCAATAGGAAGAATGCATGAATCATAGGGACACTGACATGGGGACTTAAAACTAAGGAAAAGGGTTATGCTTCCTCAGCCACACAGCTTTTTACTCAGATTTGCCACATGATCAAATTACATGGTCGAGACCAGTGAGTCCCTCTGACATCATCCACACTTTACTCACAACCCTCTAGGTATAGACCTAGTCCTATAACCATTATCTGAGTGTAGTTTGGCCTCCCCTGCCTGTATCAGAAAGGAGCTCTAGGCTTTGGCCAGGGTCCTCCATACCTATATGCCTACCCATAAGACTCTCTTATCTAACCTTTCCAACAAGCTATTCTAACTGCACTATCCAGTCTTATATTGCAATTAGGTATGGAATGCATGAAATTATAACTTACTGAGTAAACATACATTTCAAAATAAAATATTTTCTATACAGAAGGCTTTTTCTTATTTTTTATAAGTTAGTATGAGCCAGCAATGATTAAACCATAACAGATCTTATCTGCATTTAGGGTGATTAGTATTGACCTATAGTTTAATACTTAGAAATTAACAGTTTCAGCACTTTTTTACTAGTGAAACTACTTCTGGATGCAATTTGTATGTATGTATCCTGCATTTCAAAGCAAGTTTGGAACGGGTAAACTTGTATAGCAAAAACTTGGGGATTGTGAAGGTTCTGGGATGTATGCCAAACATGAATAGCTTACAAATTTGGAATGTTTAGTTCAAAGAAATCTCGATTCTTGATTCATTCTCATTCTCTCTCTCTCTCTCTCTCTCTCTCTCTCTCTCTCTCTCTCTCTCTCTCTCTNTNTGTGTGTGTGTGTGTGTGTGTGTGTGTGTGAAGTTCTATTCTATAAAATGTATTTCTACTGGGTCTCATACATTATAGAATTAAGAGGAATCGATAAAATTGTAATGATAGAAATTTTGATATACATTGAAATGAAATCCAATTTATTCCTCATGTGTCCAAATTCAAAGAACACTTTTTTTTTTTGAGGTTCTGAACCTTAGTTGGAGCTCAGAGAACCATCTGTCAGGGACATGGGGCAGTACATTCCTAAAGTGGGCTGAGATCTGGCCCCAGTGACCTTAATGTCTTGTCCAGCTGTGATGCTTTCATTATGGTACTTTCAGCCAAGGTAGTCCCAAGTGTTGTGGAGTTTCAATTTAGCCATCTCAGCAGCCATTGCTGATGCCAACTATGATTTTATTCCTCTTAGTAGTCATTTTGTTCTGTAAAACAATTGGTATTTGTGCAAAGAAAAGAAAAACCAGATAAGAAACATTCCCCTTTTTCTGCACCTGTGGCTAAAGATCTGAATTACACAATTGGGATTTTCATTCCCATATTCAAATGGTTGTTCCAACAGTGACACAATTTGTTATAATTTATCCTACTTGAGATATTCAACATGTTATGTAGCAAATTTAAACATAATCCTAGGGTCTTGGCCCAAAACACAAGATATTTTTTTAAAAATTGCAAAACTTAGTACAACAATGATTAGAACACCTCTTTACACCTTGAGGAATTTATTATATATAGCTTCATATACTAGTAACATTAAAGAGAAATATTTTGTAGTTCATTTCTTTTAAACCTTAAATTTACGAACACAAATCAAATGCAAGAAAATTTTATACAAATTCAACTTCTATAATCAATTTTTACTATAATCAATTACAATTACACACACACACACACACACACACACACACACACACATAGTACAAAGACAGAATTTAGAGACAGAAAGTGGTCTCTAGGAATGAGTCTTGCCTATTCTGATGTGTGTTTTGTAGGACGGGGAAGATGGGCATTCTCTCTGCAACAAGCTAGTTTGCTCCTTTGCTTGTACTCTCATGTTTGAGATTCCTCAAGATAACATTCTTTGGGTGTTTCTCTACTCACCCTCAAAAGTGAAAAGGGAATAGTAAAAGGGGATTACTCTCATTTCACAGGTTTTTATAAAACCACCATTCTTCAGTCATGAAAGTTTGGGTGATGATGCCTGACCCTGTGTGGCTATACTGCCCTGGGTCATTGGAAGATGCTGAGCCTTCGCATCCTCCCTGGATGAGTGGGCAGCAAGTTTCATCTTGACTGTTGGCGATGACTCTATGCCTCCTTTCTAATCCTCTTCACCTGAGACTTACCTGTAGTGACTTGTGTTTGCAATGACCAGGTTTGACTATATCATTATATTTATCACTTCGAAATACAGTAAAGTATACATAATCATTCTAAGACATGGATCATTTCATAGGATCAATTCATACTCTTATGGAATTCAACTTACTTTGGTATGAACTAGATTTTATTCAATTGTCAATCTGCATAGCCCTACTATCATTATTATTTTTTTCTTAACCTTTCTAGGCAGCATTTCAAAAACTACTATACCATTCTAAATTGGTTCTATACCAGTTTACCTTGACCAGACATGCAGACTTTTCCTGTCAGGGACAGACAGTTATATATCACTCATGGGTACATAATGGGAAATATATTCCTTATCTATCCCAGTTTTGTCTGTTTAATGTCATAGTTTGCATTTTAATTTATAGCTATATCTTAATTTAAGAAAATTGCCTTTCATTCCTAGTTAATTTCTACTTTGTCCACAATCTCTATTTCATGATCTAGATGCTCATTTGACACATTCCCCATAGCATCCTGTGATGATACATTCTCCATAGTATCCTGTGATGATACATTCTCCATCTCATCCTGTGATGGTACATTATCCATAACTTCCTGTGATGACTGACACACTCATATTTCAACTCCCTAATGGATATTCTTCACTCTACCGTTTGTAAATTTGAAACTTCACAGTATTGCGGGGGGGGGGGGGCTGTTCTGACTCATATTGAGGAATTATGAAAAGATTGTAGTGACAGAGATATAAAGCACATGAATTGGGTTGAAAGAAAATGAGGCTAGAAATCCAAGTAAGGAGCACATTATGATTATAATTTGTGCATAGAAATTTTAGATTTATACTTTAAACAATGGGGGTGTTTAGTCAGCTGACATTGTCTCTCCCATGGCCTGAATTTTATGCTCTGCTTGAGAAAACTTGGTTATTTCATATTTTGCTCGTTTCGTTATTGAAACATGAGTATAATAATCTCACTGGTTATTAGATATGGATCACATCTGTAATTATGTAATCTTTTTATTTCCAGAACTGTTTATATTTTTTTCATCTCGTATAACTTATTAGACAGTCATGTTCAAAGAACCAGCTGTTGCTTTTATTTACTGCTACCACTCTAATTATTGCTGTTTCCTACTGGGTTTGTTCCTGCTATTATCATTGTTGCTTCCGTCCCCATGTATTGACTTTTTAGTTTCTGTTTGATCTTTCATTCTTTTATCTTTGAATTTTATATATATATGTTTTTAAAACCCAGTTTTTCTTTTTAAGTATGCATTTGGGATTACACAGATTAATTTTATCACTTCTTATTTGATTCTGCTCTGTATATTAAAAACATGCTGCAAAGAATCAAACTTGTACAAAGAGTAAGCCCTGAAATCACACAAGTATTTTAGATTAGACTGAGCTTAGATTATACTATTTATTAGGAACACAAACACACACACACACACACACACACACACACACACACACACACACACACACACTTGAGAAAAAGAGACCGTGAATTTGAAAGAAAGCAAAAGGGAATACATTGGAAGACTTGGATGGAGGAAAGGGCATAAGAAAATAGTATGATTATGTTAAAAAAAAAAAAAACCACAAAAATAATCTTAATGTAAAATAGTTATTTTTACTAATTTCTTATAATTTTGAATTGTGTTTGTTCATGTTTAAAAGAATTGTTTTGCTTTTAATTTCTAATCAACTGTGTTCTGGTAATATATTCAATTAAAATGGGACTCTACTTAAATGTTAATTTTGTGTTGTAATACTTTATTTAAATTATTAATTTGTTTTCTCAAAACTTATTATTCATGCTATTTAACTATATATTTTTGACTACATTATAGAATAATGTCTCTGCACCTCATGTATTGTTAATTTAACCTTTGTGTAAATGTATTCTTCTGTGAAGACTGCATATAGTTTTTTTTTCATTTTGACAACATTTTTTTCACTGTATTTTATTTTTTTCTTAGTTATAACCTAAGAATACCAAAGTTTATCAATGTTTAGTGGAACTTATTATAGCAATTTCTTATTTTATGTACTGTTTATTTCATGAGTATGGTAATTCTCTCAATTAAATTTTTTTTCTGGAAATTTTATTAGAGCATATGTATCTATATTTGTCAGTCTTGGTATATTGAACATTTACTTTAAACTCCACTCAAAAATACATTTCTCTTAGAGAAAATTTTGTTCATACTTGTAGTTATGTTACTTTTGCATATGTGGCGTTTATTCTGTTTTATCTTCTTAAAAATGAAGACATTTATAATACTTTTTGTAGAAAATGCTTTATAGACTTGTGTAGGCAACTAATAAGTGAGGACTAAGAACAGAGCATTTTGGGGTCAAGGTTCATGTTACGCACATGTTTCCTAAATTATACAAAATTTCTCTTAGGAGGGATAAATTCAAATATATTTAAAACTAGTGATTGTAACTAAGTACAATGTTACACTCTTCTTTAAAAACACTAGACAATATTGCTAGTGTTCTTAACACTGGAAATAAGTGAAGTAATGCATATGCTAATTCATTCTAGTTACCCATCCCACAATGGATATATATTTAAAAAACTGGAAATATTAATGTATGGTTTCTCTTTGCCAATTAAAAGTTAATTATCAAAGAATAAAAAGACCCAGATTTGGCCAATGTGTTATGAATAGTTAAAACAATGTATTAATTCTCTTCCTGTCTGTGACAGTATCCATCTCTCTTGCCCCTCCCCCATAGTATTTTCTCTAGAATGGAGATTTTAGTGTCATGTCTTGTTTCTGTTGAGTCATTTATAGCCTACTTGTTGACTTCTTTGATTATCCAACTCATGCACTCAGTTTGATATGCATTATTCAAAGCACTCACTACTATTTGTATAACTTGGGGTTGATTTTTGCTTATGCGCAATTCTGATATTAGTCATCTACAAAGGGTAAACAGTATTTTGATATCTATATCTTTATGTTGATTCACTTAATTTCCAGCTGAAAGTGAGTTGATCCTGAAAATGATTCTGGGTCTACTTTACATGCATGTGTGTATGCATGTATACCTGAACTCAGGTTTTCACTCATATACAGCAAGCACTGTACACACATCCATTTTTTCCAGCCCACTGATATATATACTCTTACACACACACACACACACACACACACACACACACACACACACACACACGATTAAATGTGTGCACCACCACTGCTCAACATACTCTTACAAAAAATTTAAGCTTGTATTATTCTAATTCAGATAGAAAGATGGTTTGTTTTAATTTTGCCTTGTGCCTTTTATCTTTGGTACTATTTAAAGCTTTATTGTAATGCTTTATGTTTAACTTACAAAGTCCTCTTCTTCAAAATTGATACAATAATTATTTATTCTTTTGATTTAAGTTTTATTGCATTATGATGAGAAAAGATACATAATTTCAATATATCTGAATTTGTTAACATTTAAAAACATATTTTGAGTAAATAGACTTACATCACATTTTTCTTTCCCTTTTATACTCCCACTCTTCCCAAAGACCCCCCCTTCAAAACCTGCAGTATCTTTCTTTTTTTATCATATTCTTTAAAATTTATAAAATATTGTACCAATAAAAATGAGTATTATAAAAGTTGTTTGCTATTAAAGAACAATCAATTGAACAGTCTTATGTATATGTTTGTTTACAGCAATACAGAAAACATGTTTTTCAATATAAATTTTAAATAACTCCAAATATATTAACTATATGATATTTAAAAATAATATATCACTATTAGTTTTTTTTTAGTAAACATAAATCAAGTCTTTTTGTTGTGTTTTTAGTAGAGCTTAAAATCTTGGCTCTTAATGTGGTACAAACACAAAATAAGAACAGTTTTTAGACATTGGAGTTCATTGTAATAAGGATGTAATTGAATGTCCCTCATATCACCAAAAGATTTTACCCCCATAGTAGATAAGCTAAGAGTTGACAATTCTGTGGCTCCAAGGAATGAATTGTAGGTATGATTTTTGGATAAAGATTTCCTGCTACGGTCAAAGCTATTTGACTTGAGTGATTATCATCATTCTCAGCTTCCAGAGACCAGGTTACATTCATTTAATAAATGTATGTGTATTAAGATGGTCTATCCATGAAGTCATTCATCAACTGTTTCAATGAACAATGGTTCTGCTTGGAGGGTGGCACAGATGTTAGGTGAGGTTAAGATTCTGGTTCATTGGCTGTTATGATTTTGAAAAGCATTCTTTTCAGAATAAGAGTAACTTATGAAGTCCTCTTCTTCAAAATTGATACAATAATTATAAATATCAAGCAAAGCCTTCAGTCTCACTCTTTGCTATTCTCTTTCAAGCCACCTCCCAAATTTATTGCCTACAGTTCTGTTGGCTGTATAAATAATTTTGAAATATGTAAGCTGTTTTGAAAACCATAATATAGTATAAAAACATCAAATAAACAATCCTATTAATAGACAGGCTGAGATAGGAGAAGCATGATTTTAAGACTATTATGTGGCACACAGCAAGACCCTGTAATGTACAAACAAGCAGAAAGTGTATATGGATTGTACAGTATTGGACCTATTTCTCCCATTACCAAATTAGAGAGACCATTGGATGACAGCCCACAAATTTCTAATTCCTCATATTTTTGAATTTCAATCGATTAGGATATATTGGTATATTAATTTTCATATTAAGAGATATTGAAGAAAAGTGATTGTTACTTCCTGTTAGTTTTCTTGTTAGAGTTAGAATTATGTTTGCGTAGGTTTGTTGAAAACTTTCTTGCTTCTTCTAGGGTGTAGTTTCCCTCCTTGTGTTGGTGTTTTCCATCTGTTATCCCTTGTAGGACTGGATTTGTGGAAAGATAATTGTATAAATTTGGTTTTGTCATGGAATATCTTGTTTTCTACATCTATGGTGATTGAGAGTTTTGCTGGGTATAGTAGCCTGGGCTGGCAGTTGTGTTCTCTTAGGATTTGTATCACATATGCCCAGGATCTTCCTTTCATAATCTCTGGTGAGAAGTCTGTTGTAATTCTGATAGGTCTGCCTTTATATGTTACTTGACCTTTTCCCCTTACTGCTTTTAAAATTCTTTCTTTGTTTAGTACATTTTGTGTTTTGATTATTATGTAATGGGAGGAATTTCTATTCTGGTCCAGTCTATTTGGAGTTCTGTAGGCGTCTTGTATGTTTACCGGCATCTCTTTCTTTAGGTTAGGGAAGATTACTTCTATAATTTTGTTGAAGATATTTACTGGCCCTTTAAGTTGGGAATCTTCACTCTTTTCTATACCTATTATCCTTAGGTTTGGTCTTCTCATTGTGTCCTGGATTTCCTGGATGTTTGGGTTAGGAGCTTTTTGCTTTTTGTGTTTGTTTTGACTGTTGTGTCAATGTTTTCTATGTTATCTTCTGCACCTGAGATTCTCTCTTCTATCTCTTGTATTCTGTTGGTGATGCTTGGATATATGGCCTTTGACTTTGTTCCTAGGTTTTCTATCTCCAAAGTTGTCTCCCTTTGTGATTTCTTATTTTTTCTACATCCATTTTTAGATCCTAGATGATTTTATTCAATTCCTTTACCTGTTTGATTGTGTTTTCCTGTAACTCTTTAATGGATTTTTGTGTTTCCTCTTTAAGGGCTTCTAGCTGTTTACCTGTGTTCTCTTGTATTTCTTTAAAGGAGTTATTTATGTCCTTCTTAATGTCCTATGTCATCATCATGAGAAGTTATTTTAGATCTGAATTTTGCCTTTCCGATGTGATGGTGTATCCTCAACTTGCTATGGTGGGAGAATTGGATTCTGATGATGCCAAGTAACCTTGGTTTCTGTTGCTTATGTTCTTATTCTTGCCTCCTGCATTCTGGTTATCTCTAGTACTACTGGCCCTGGCTATGTCTGACTTGAGCCTTACTGTGATCCTAGTTGTGTCAGAACTCCTCTGAGTCAAGTTGTCTTTGTGAGCCTGTGATTCTGGGATCTTGAGATCCTGGGTGAGTCTGAGGTCCTGGGAGTCAAACTACCTTTGGGACCTTGACATTCCAGTGTGACCAAGCTCCTGAGATCCTGTGCTCCTCTGATCCCTGGGTGTGTTATAGTGCCTGGGAGTGGAGCTGCCTCTGGGTGTTGTAGGGCTGGCTGCAGAGTTTGCACCTAAGGTCTGCTTAGGGTGCTGGCCCACACAGACCAGAGGAACCCGTGCCACTGGTCTGGTGGAGTTCCTGCATGCCTGGGTCCCACCAGTCCCTATTACTCCCACTGTTGGGGACAAATGTGTCCTCCTCACATCTGATCCTCTGATCCTGGGCACGTTGGAGTGCCTGGGAGTGGAGCTGCCTCTGGGTGTGAGGCAGGCTCTGCCTTTCATTTTTTGAAGGAATATACAGCTACAGCCTAGTAAGTATTTTCCAATGTTATTTCATTGCTTTCTGAGGAGTACAATTAATAGATACTAATTAGTTATCTTATTGGAACCTAACAACACCTAAATGACACTAAACGGCTTTCTTTTGTTTATGTACCCCATTCCAAACAAAAATCTAGAGCATATAATATGATAATAAATAGTTTCTACCAGTTGTGGTGTGCGTGTGTGTGTGTGTGTGTGTGTGTGTGTGTG
>NC_034597.1:94395037-94412166 GCF_900095145.1 Mus pahari
AGAGAGAGAGAGAGAGAGAGAGAGAGAGAGAGAGAGAGAGAGAGAGAGAGAGAGAAAGCGCAAAGAGAGGAGAGGAGCGGGCTATTTGCTGTCTAGTGCTTTATGAGTAAGGACAACTCTTGAGATAATTAATCCCAAATGTTATTTACTGTTTAAAGATGTATATAGCAATAACAGTGAGTTCTTTAATACTGTGGACATTTACAATTTTGTAATCAAAGCCAAGCTGAAGTGTCTTAAGTTCAAGTAATTATAAGATATTAAATACTAAAGCAACATTTTTGTTGGGGATCATGAGATTGTACTAAATTCCACAAACTTCTTCAGCAGCATTACAGGTGCTACCCCACAAAGAACCTTCAAAGAATGATCCCAAAGCTCACATCCTGTAATTGCTTTCTTAAACATGGAGATTTAGTGATTAGAAGATATCATTTAGTTGTACAATTCAGGGTTTCTTGCTGTTCCCTGAGTTGGATGGTCCCAAGTATTTGTTAATAGTATGTTATCAAGTTATCATGAAAAAAGACAGATAATAAATTAAAGAATTACAATACTTTGAGCAGGAAATGATAATAAACCTCTCTCACCATTATTCCTGTTATTACAGTGCATTTTGTGCTACAAATGAGTAAGACTTAATTTTCTACTGAGCCAGCATGCACCAAACAGAACAAGGCAGAAAGGACCACAGTTATGTATGGGCTGGGCTGCTTAATGGAATATGTCTTTTAGTGAAAGAATCCTTGAACAAGGCTCTCAACTCATTAGCTTGTACTCTTAAAAGCTTGGAGTCAGTGTTTCTGTTGGGAGCAAGTTACATCTGTCTATCGTAAAGGTGAAAGTAAATTGAAGCACCAGAGGAAACGTACTCCTACGCCTCAATAGGGTTTTTCTAGTTGAACATCTGTTCTTGTCTTTAGAATCAGTGTTAATATCACAGGAAGTAAGAGCTGTTTCCTAGTCTGGTGTGTTGCCCAACACCACATCCCGAGGTGCTGTGAGAGAAAGAACAGCTGTGAAGGTACTGGCACCTGCTGCTAGGAGCTTGTTTCTATGATGTTTACGATTCAAGATAGGAAACTGTGGATGTAAAAGATTTGGATTTCCAAAGGATTCTTTAAAAAGTCATAGATGCAGAAAAACATATACCAAGTATAAACTAAAATATTGCATTATGATGTTAAGGGAAATTTTATATATATATATATATATATATATATATATATATATATATATATATATATATATATATATATATACATATATATATATATATGTATATATACGTGTGTGTGTATATGTATGAATATATATATTCTTTTATACACACACACATATATATATATGAAATTTGAAAATGCTCACCAAATCTATTGTGAACAAGACTTTGCCTTAAGTATTTATAATATCAGTGATCACAAAACTCTGAGATGACTCATCTCATAAAATTATATAATTATTTTACAGGCAATGCTTTACTTCATGAGTTTGTCACATCTTCATTTGTTCACTGGTGCCCATGATGAGAAAGGACGCAATTCCAACAACAATGCTATGTATGGGGATATGGATCAGTTTCACAAAGAAGCCAGTGAATCCCATTAGGAGCAGATCCTATTGCTGTGGCCATGGTAATCTTCTGGAATTCTTTTCTATGAATTTTGGTGCACCTTTTAACTAGATGAATTGAGTTCTTTGAAAACTGCTGGCTTGGCTCAAAAAACTGCATTACCTGATCCATGTCTATGTGATGGCAGTTTGAGAGGATAGAGACACATAGCATAGGACATATTATTTTCATATAGCCTTTTGTATCATAAATCTTTAGTTTTGTAAAATACCTAACACAATGCAGATATTCTTCATATAGTTGGTATGTCAGACACACACACAGGTGCTAATATCATTGACCAAGTTTTCTCTAACCTTTTTGTCTTAAAGCCATCTAATGGCTTCTTGCTATCCAATAATGGTGCAGAAAAGAAAAAAAAAACTTCAAGGCTTAATCATGTTTGTGCAACCTATGCATCTCTTTGAGACTACTATATTTCAAGAAGTCTAGAGCTTACCAAATGAGTAAAGCTGACTCTTCACCCTCAAATGTCTTACAACTGATATTGTCAACAGGGGAGAAAACCCATTTCCTGTGTGTGGAACATCGCATAAGCATGTTTAAAGAGGTGCATACAAAAGACAGAAATGACTCAAAGTCAACCATCATTGGTTGATGTGATAGGATTTTTACAATATCTTTTAGAGTTGGTGTAAGGGCTGCATTCTACTTCCAGATTGAATGGCATGCTTCCAAGATATCTTGTGTGTGTGTCTGTGTGTGTGTGTGTCTCTGTGTGTATTATTACATTTATGTTCTGACATTTTAAATCTTTACTTATATGGTAGTTTCAATAAACTGATGGATGCCTACATCAAAGAGGAGGTCTATATCTTTAAAATATTGGTGTAATTTAAGACTCACTACAGTACCCTACATATGGGAAGTACTACTTGAGTGTGAGTGCATGACTTTATTTCTACCAACTTGACTTGACCTGTGATGTTGTGCAGATAGCTTGAGATGCTGAACTACATACCCTTTCCTTATTAGGTAAAAGATTTCTAGAAGCATTCGCTCTCTAAATGCTTGTATCTTAAGGAAAATCTCTATAGCCTGTTTTTATTATCCTTCAAGCGAATTTGTATCTATTAGCTATTTCCATTTACCATACTTTTGACCTTAAAAAAAACTTTAGCAATTTCTTCTACACACATGCACACACACACACACACACACACACACGCACACAAACACACAGGCGCACAAACACACACATGAGTTTCATA
The DNA here is from genome assembly GCF_900095145.1 of Mus pahari. NCBI lineage: Eukaryota > Metazoa > Chordata > Mammalia > Rodentia > Muridae > Mus > Mus pahari. The sequence goes on from NC_034597.1 coordinate 94,397,882, forward strand.
CTTTAAATGTGACCCCTTTTGCATTGGCCCATTTGTATAAACACATATTTGCCAAATGAGAAATTGGCATTACTTGATCTATTTATATCATACTAATCCTTATGATCTGTTATTTCTTTGATTTATGTTAGCCCTGTTAGAGTCGTTCAGTGTGGAGAAAGTGGTTAATTCATTTTAACCTTTAGCCAAAACTTTTGTTTTCATACATGTAGTCTTTCATCTTTTCATAGATATCAATGTGTTCTAGGAAATCTATCTGATAGGCATAGTAAGCTTGACATTTTGGTGTATTACTTCAACTCATAGAAAATGTTTAATAATAGACATCCATCAAATATTTCCCCTTAATTCAGTCCAAGTCATAAATTACTTATCAGTCTCCATCATCCTTTTGTGTACCAGGCAGAGGCCACATTGAATACTTGACATTTGGTTTTGTCTTTATTTTCTCATTGGAATAGAAAGGTTGTACAGGTAAGAATCTGAGATTACTCTCACCACTGATTGGCAGCTTGCTGTGTTTTAGAGTCTAGGAGGATAATGTGTGTGGTAATTTAACTCATTTTGACCTTCTTATTACCTCTACAAATTCTTGATTCCATCTTCTACAAATTGATTCAGCATTCTCTATTCTTTCTCTTTTTGATGAGTTGCTCTTTTAACATTGTGTCCACATTTCCTTGCTCCTTTTTGCTGGTTCTTTGTCTTATGAGCATTTCATATTATTTTTATTATATCACTACATGAAAATTTAAAAGTAGCTTGTAACATAAATAGTAAATTAGCTCATCGTATACACCACTGATAACATTCAACGAGGCCACAAGTGGAAAAGGAGACCATGTTACTATTTAAGGTCTGTGCTTTTCTTGGAGTGAAAAATCTAACTGATCACATCAGTGTTTTTATTGACAATCGATAATTCAAGACTGGTTATTTTTAGAATGGCTATGTCACATAAAAAGGGAATCATGCGTTACACTGGACCAAGGTGGGTTCATTCCAGTTGGTGTGGCTATAGGCATGATTATACTATTAGAAGCTATAAAATTGAATAGATATCTTAAAAGTAGTTTGTTTATATGTTCATGATATCACATATTTTATTTTCTAAATCTTTTTCACTTTAAGTAGCATCATTAAAAATTGTGAAAAGAACTTCCTGTCTTGGTCCAGTCAAAATTCTTTAAATTTAATCAAGTTGCCTTCTTTGCATAACCTAAGTGTTCTCCTCATAAGACTCAGCAATATTTCATGAAACCCTTGATAAGGGAGGACTTTTGTTCTTACAGCACAGCAAAGACAAATAAATGAAGTTTGGCAACTTCCAGACATACTCAGAGAAACTGAATATCAGGGATGCAAACATGGGAAATAGAGAATTCCTATTTTTTTTCTTTGCCAAGTTCTCACTGTTTCTTCAGTCAGATCAGAACTACATTGCTAATGATCCCACCATGGCAAGTGAAAAGATAAATGGAGTTTGACTCTGTTTTGTGAGCTCTAAAAGGAAAGAGACACCATAGGTTTTTTGTTTGTTTGTTTTTTTGTTTGTTTTTTGTTTTTTTTTATTGATCCAAGCCCAAGTTCAATGTGTTTAACTAGGAAACTGTTCATTCAAATGAAAACCAAGAAGGTTCTCCAACCTAGTATGTCTGAGATAGCAAAATCAGTTCTAAACACAACAGTTCTAAATGTCGGAAGGAGAAACAGAGCTTGTGCAAGTCAATAAATGTTAAGAATCAGTAACATGCACCTCATGCTTCAGGTCCCATTCCTGATATCCTTAAGGTAAAGTAAATATTATTTTATTGTAAAATTAGATTGACCTTCTTAGCAGTCAAGAAGAGAATACCTTTTCAAAATCCAGGTTTCAATCTCATTGTTACCTTTAATATTCAATTAATTTATGCATGTTAGCTAATCTTCTAAAAGACTGAGGATTTATGGTCCTGCCAGTTAATCATGTTTCACTGCACTCAGCTTTGTCCTACATATTTCATATATTTCAGAGTAAATCTTCTTTATTGATTTAGGTTTTATAGAGTAACATTTTGCTTGGTGATAATTATTGAAATGGGATAAAGCAATATTGAAATGGACTTCTACAATTTCTTCTAGAAACAAAAGATTTTAAAATGATAGCTTGATGTTAGGAAGAAAACTACAGTAAATGTGCATTTCTTGTCAGATTCTTTAGACCATGTCTGATTTGTCAAGCTTCCATTCCTGAGAAGATACTGGCTCCAAATGCATGCAATGTAATCTGTTTGCAATGTACAAACTTTGTTATCCATGTCTTGGTAGATAAGATCACGATTTAGTAGTTGTCAGTCAATATAAGCCTTTGACAACATCTTTATCTAGTAATCACTACTTCATATTAAGCCCTTATCCAATGTGTCTTCTCACTTGGTTTGCCCTTTCATAGTAGTTTACAGTCTTCTCTAATTCTTCCCACCAGGTTCCCAAGCCAGGGAATGGGGGAATAACAAGAAATTATACCGTCTTTTTCTATACTAATGTGCAATGTTTACTTCTTTACATTGTGGATTTCAGCATGAGGTGATGAACATTACCTAAGTCATAGTCAGATCCTGAGTTCACTTAGAGAGAACTAATGTTATAGACGTAAGTATTAATCTTAACCCACGAATTCTAATAGGCTAGATTATAGAGTATTGTAGCAAAGATATGACCATAATAGATTTATTTGAAATATAATCTTATTTCTATGCAATCTTTATCTGATATACACAGATATATAATTTATTGATCATGTATATCTTTCATTTTACTTTTGTTTATCTACATTCTGGATTTTATTTCCTTCAATATCTAGTCAGTATTTTTCTTTCTTTAGTAAATATTTTATATGCATTATAAGATTGTAGGTTTATTTGGAATCTATTTATGGTAAGTATGTTTATTGCTATAAACCTTCTTATTAATATATGTTAAGTAGTATATTTAGTCAATACTGTCCTGGAACTCAGAGTTGCCTTTCCAGATGCTGAGACTTCAGGTATGTGTATCTGTGCCTGGATTAATACTACATTTTGATGTTTAAAATTTTCAAGAGCTTTTTATTTCTTCTTTATATTTTGAAATACACAGTGATCATTTGGAAGCATGTTATATAAGTCCCATACATTTGTACTTTTCCCACTGTTCTTCATATTCTACTCACTCTATGGTAGCCTGAGAAAATTCATGTTCTAACTGAAAATAATATTAATGAAGCCTTGACCTTTAATCTGTTCTGGATAATGTACTATGCACCAATGGGAAGAGTGTCCCATTTTGTTTCTGTTGGACAAAATGTTCTTTAAATGCCAAATAGGCTCCTTTCCTCTAGTGTGGTTCAACTCAGGTATTGATTTTCTGTCTATACAAACCATGGAAGGGAGTGATGTTGAGTTTTCAAGTATTATTGTCCTGGAGGCTGTCTCTGTCTTTACTCTAATATTATTTTATATATGTAGTTTGTAGTCTCCCCCAGCCTTGAGCAGGCTGCCTCAGATCTGTTCTGCCATTGCCAGCTAGTCCACCTAGGGTGGAGTCTTCTTGTTCTGCCACCTCTGTGGTTTTCTCCAAGAAGGCTGCTACCCACTGAGAGGCTGAACCTGTCTTCAACAGCCTGGCAACAAAGCAATGAGAGCCTGGTGTGGTGGGGGATGGACCTTCTCCCTTATAAGCTCAGACTCTTAAGTAAACTTTGGGCCTTGATTAGTATCTTTGTCTTGGTCTCTTATTTCTCTTTCCATACAGCCTCAGCCTCCCTTTCAGGAACCCAGTTCATGTAGCTGTGGACAGTTACAGATGGCGCCTTGAACATGGGACCTGAATATGGAAGGACCAGCTGAGGGAACACTGTCTTGGTGGAGCTCCACAGGAAAAGTAAGAAGATAGTATCTGGCACATAAGCAACATTTTGTATTCATGGTAGTGCTGGCTTTAAATGTCATTTTTTTGAAATTGTTGCTGTAAGTGTGAAAGGATATGGACTAAGTTGAGACAGCATTGACCCGGTGCTGATTCTACTTAGAGGTTGACAGTGGACAATGGAATCAGAAAATTCTAAACAGGCATTTGTCCGAAGCCTTCAGGAACTGCTTCAGGCGGGAGGAGTAGGGTTTGAAGAACAATTGTTAGAAGACTTTTCAGATCAGATAGATTCATGGTTCCGAGGAGAAAGAACCTTAGATAAGAGAACCTGAGAGAGAATTAGAGAAGCTCTGAGAAACACCCAGGCAGATAATTTTACCCTCTGCCTCTGGGCACTCATAAAAGATGCTATTGATGAAGATACCTCACAGGTGTCAATAGTGCCCAGGTATAGCTTGAAGAATCTCAGAAAGAATGCCTGCCAGAGAGGATTTTCTCAGAAAAGGGCTCTCTCATTCCTAAATTAGAAAGGTATAGGGATCCTAATGATGAGCTAACTTTAGACAAGGAAGCTCATTCAGAAAAAGGAGCCACCAAATATTATGATGAGAATTGGCCTCCTTGCAAACCTTCTGCTCCACCTATGGCCTCTACTGTAGGAGATGCTACTCAAATGGAAATGCAACTAAGTAAATTAGAGTTTGAAATTAAGTTGCAGAAATTGTCTAATGAGCTACAGGAGCTAAAAAATATGTCAAGTACAGGGAAGAACAGCTATTCTGAGATAGACTAATCACCACTAGAAAGAACTGTGAGTCAGGCTGGAGAGAAAAGGCAGGAGACATCTGACATGCTAGCTTTCCCTGTAGTTGAGATAATTGACCAGCAGAACAATAGAGTCAGACAATATAAGACTTTGGAGTTCAAGGTGATTAAGGAGTTAAAAACAGCTGTGACACAGTATGGCACTATGGCTCCTCTTACACAATCATTATTGGAAACTGTGATGGAGTCAAATTTAACCCCCAAAGATTAGAAGACTCTATGTTAGCCTACCTTGTCAGGAGGAGATTTCTTACTTTGGAGTTCTGAATGGTGAGAAGCCAGTAAGAAAACTGCTTCTTTGAATGCCCAGACAGGTAACCCAGAATGGGATACTGACATGCTTTTAGGAGAAGGTCAATATGAAAGCAATGCTAATCAGGTTGGGTTTCCTGTTGGAGTGTATGCACAGGTTGCAATGGCTGCCTGCCACGCTTGGAATCACCTACTGACAAAGGGGATCTCAGTGAAAGTTTAGCCAGTATTCCGCAGGGCCCTGATGAGCTTTTCCAGGACTTTGTGGATAGGCTATTAAAAGCAGCTAGTAGAATTCTTGGAGATTCTCAAACAGGAAATCCTTTGATACACAATTGGCTTATGAGTATGCTAATGCAGTGTATAGTGTCACTATTTGGCTGCACAGAGGACAGACTTAGCTGGGGGCGGGGGGTATATTTTTCTTTGTGCAGAGATTGGGCCTTTGTATAATCAGGACTTGGCCTTGGCCTCTGCTTCACAAGAAATGAGGGAATAAAGCATGTTTTAAGTGTTTTAAGTGTCGAAGTTTGGGTCATTTTAAAAATAGTTGTCCTAGGAATAGAGGTACCAAGACTGGGCAATCAGGCTATGACCCAGGAGTTTGTCCTCGATGCAGGAAGTGTAACCACTGGGCCAGAGATTATAAAACTATGACAGATATTCAGGGCCATCCCGTGTCAGGAAACAAGAAGAAGGGCCAGTCTCAGGCCCCAGGACACCCACATCAAGCAGCTTATGAAGCCATGAAGCTGCTGCCCAGCCAAGCAAATCCGTTTTTGAACTTATCAGGGCAACCCCAGGTAGTGCAGGATTGGACCTCAGTTCCACCACCCATGCAGTTTGAACCCCAGAAATGGGAGTTCAAGCTCTGCCTACAGGAGTTTCTGGACCTTTACCTGCAGAAACTTCAGTATTTCTTTTAGGATGAAGCTGTTCTATTGTAAACAGTCTGCAGATTTGTCCAAGTGTTATAAATAATGATTATGAGGGAGAAATTAAAATTATGGCTGCTTTCCCCCATGGTATTATAACTGTACCTGCTAATCAAAGAATTGCTCAACTTATCTTAGTTCCCTTGCATCCACTATCGTCCAAATTTGTTAAGAATGAGAGAGGACAGAGTGGCTTTGGTTCCTCTGATGTGTACTGGGTTCAATCTATTAGTAATCAGAGACCTAACCTTAAGTTATTTATTGAAGGAAAAAGCTTTGGAGGATTAATAGATACTGGAGCTGATGTAACAATTATTAGAGGACAAGATTGGCCTTCAACTTGGCCTTTGTCTGATATGCTTACTCACCTCCAAGGAATTGGTTATGCCAATAACCCAAAACAAAGCTCTAAACTGCTAACCTGGAGAGACAAGGAGGGCAATTCAGGACAAATTCAGTCTTATGTTATGTCAAATTTTCCTATTACCCTCTGGGGAAGAGATCTCTTGTCACAGATGGGCCTTATAGTGTGCAGTCCTAATGAGATAGTGACTAAGCAGATGCTAAGCCAAGGATTTTTGCCTGGTCAGGGGCTAGAGAAGGAAGGACAAGGTATTAAGACTTTTGAAGGTCCTAAGCCTCACTCTTAACACAAGAGGCTTGGGGTATTTTTTGTAATGGCTACTATCTTGCCTGCATCCCATGCTGATAAAATTCAATGACTTAATGATATTCTGGTGTGGTGGTCTTTACCTAAAGAGAAAATAGAAGCCACCTCTTTGCTAGTGCAGGAGCAGTTAGAGGCTGGACATTTAGTATAATCTCAGTCTCCTTGGAATATTCCAATATTTGTTATCAAGAAAAAAAATCCAGTAAATGGAGATTGTTACAAGATCTGGGAAAGGTTAATGAAACCATGGTACCTATGGTAGCTTTACAACCTGGGCTTCCGTCTCCAGTAGCCATTCCTAAAGGATATTATAAAATTGTGGTAGATTTGAAAGATTGTTTCATTATTATTCCTTTGCACCCTGAAAATTGTGAAAGATTTTCTTTCAGTGTCCCTTCTATTAATTTTAAGGAATGTATGAAAAGATATCAATGGATAGTTATTCCTCAGAGCATGACTAATAGTCCTACCTTATGTCAAAAGTTTGTGGCACAGCCATTCAGCCATTAGGACAGCAATGGCTAATGGTATATATCATCCATTACACAGATGATATCTTATTAGCAGGAAAAGATCCTCAGGACTTGCTTTTATTTTATAGAGATTTACAACAGGCCTTAGCTGATAAAGGCCTGCAAATAGCTCCAGAAAAGGTACAGACTCAGGATCCTTATAATTATTTGGGTTTTAGACTTACAGATCAAGCTCGTTTTCCCCAGAAGATAGTTATTTGCAGGAACAGCTTAAAAACATTAAATGCTTTTCAAAATTGTTAGGTGATATCAATTGGCTTTGCCCCTATTTAAAGCTTACTACAGGGGAGTTGAAACCTTTATTTGATATTCTTAAAGGGAGTCCTGATGCTACCTCCCCTAGATTTTTAAACTCAGAAGGATTGCTGGCCTACAACAAGTAGAAAGAGTAACAATTTGTTACTTATGTAGATTACTCTTTGTCTTTACGTCTGTTAATTTTTAATACGACTCATATACCATCAAGATTATTGTGGCAAAGGCCTCCTCTAATGTGGATACAATCGAGGATATCGCCTAAATGTAATATCCTGCCATATTATGAGGCAGTAACCCAGATGATTATACTTGTAAGGAAACAGGTGCTAACTTATTTTGGCAAAGAGCCAGATATCATTGTTCAGCCTTATAGTGTTGATCAAGATACTTGGCTGAAGCAGCACAGTATGGATTGGTTGCTTGCTCAAATAGGATTTATAGGAATTATAGATAATCATTATCCTCAAGATAGGTTGATAAAAATTTTAAATGTACATAAGGTGATATTTCCTGATATGACATATGACATCTTTATAGCTTTTGTATAATGCTCTTTTGATTTTTACTGACAGCTCCTATAAAGGGCAAGCTGGATATCTTATGAATAATCAACAGGTAGTCATAGAGACTCCTGGGCTCTCAGATCAATTAGTAGTACTGAATGTTTTTCAGGTTGTGAATGATGCTTTTAATATTTTTACTGATAGTTTATATGTTGCACAATCAATACCTTTGCTGGAAACTTGTGGTACATTTAATTTAATATGCCAGCAGAATCTCTGTTTTCACAACTACAAAACGTCATTCTTGCTCGAAAGAAAAAAAAAAAAAAACAACGTGTTGTATTTCCCATATATGAGCTCATTCTGGTCTTCCTGGACCTTTAGTTGCAGACAATGATTGCATTGACAAAGCTCTAATAGGAGAAGCCTTAGTTTCAGATCCTGTTGCATTGGCTAGAGGTGATCACGATAAATTTCATCTTTTTATCCATACCTTAAGTCTCCGACATAAGATTACTAAGGAGCAGGCAAGAATGATTGTAAGACAATGCCCTAACTGTCTTACATTATCTCCAGTTCCGCATTTAGGGGTTAATCCCTGAGGCCTTATGCCCAATCATATTTGACAAATGGATGTAACTAATTATGCAGAATTTGGAAAATTGGAATATATACATTTTTGTATTGACACTTGTTCAGGATTCCTTTTCGCTTCTCTACATATGGGAGAAACCTCTAGAAATGTAATTGATCATTGTTTATAAGCCTTTAATGCTATGGGGGTTGCCTAAAGTCATTAAGACAGATAATGGGCCATCCTATACCGGCAACAATTTTATTTCATTTTGTAAGGAATTTGGTATTGAAATGAAACTGGAATTCCTTATAGCCCAATCCGACAAGGAATTGTTGAACATACTCATCGCACTCTGAAAAATTGGCTGTTAAAAAACAAAACAGGGGCAATTATACCCCTCCAAGATCACCAAAAGCACATCTCGCTTTTGTCTTATTTGTTTTAAATATTTTGCAAACCAATGTTAAAAGTCAGTTTGCAGTAGACCGCCACTGGCATCCAGTTACTTGCAGTTCATATGCCATGGTTAAATGGTGGGACCCCCTAACTAATACATGGAATGGTCCAGACCCTGTTTTAATATGGGGAAGAGTTTCTGTCTGTGTTTTTTCACAAAAAGAAGAGGGAGCACAATGGTTGTCTGAAAGATTGGTCCATCAAGTGGACACAGACCCTGAGTCTTCTAGTAAGTATGATTCCAACCTTGATGATGGCTAAAACTCTTCAGTTAGCCAGAAGAGTTCATTTGGAGCACAGCCTACACTAACAGACAATTTACAGCATTTCTGTTGATTCTCAAAGCTACTTCCCCCACACCAGAAGCTGTCAGCTGAGTTGATTGCTACTAATTTGCAACTGAATAGAGTACCTGGACTTCCCCATAGACAACCTTAATCCTGTTGCTTTTCAACTTTCAGCTTTGTATTTCAAGCAGATTGGTTACCTCTGAGCAGGCTAGCCTTCAGCAAGTGCAGATGGCAGTAATTCATCAATATGAAGAGATGCATTGAATGCGTATTGTGGCTTTGGTCTGATTGGGAAAAAGGTGTGCAATGAGGACTGGCAGCCAATGACAGGCCACTGGGTCTATGGCTTATTTCAATCTAAGACAGAGGCATGTGCCAAGAGGCCTTGGTTCATAATAACACCGTAGAGCTGTGTTTGTGCAAATAAACAAAAACAAGCTGCAAGTGTTCTCCAGGACGGATAAGAATTAATCCAATAGATTCAGTCCTAAGGCAGGCGTGGCTGCCAGCCACCATAATTCCCAGGTAGGACCATGGAGCATAAGTAAATTTTATGTCCCAGTCCAGCTAATTTTTATTTAATAATTAGGAATTGTAGCCTCCCCCAGCCTTGAGCAGGCTAGCTCAGACCTGTTCTGTCACTGTCAGTTAGCCCACCCAGGGTGGAGTCTTTTGACACTATTACCTTTGAGAGGCTGAACTGGTCTTCCTGAGGCAGTCCTGAATAAGCAAGAGCCTGGTGACAAAGCAAGGGGATGGACCTTCCCCCTTATAAGCTCAGACTCTTAAGTAAACTTTGGGTCTTGATCAATATCTTTGTCTTGGTCTCATATTTCTCTCACCATCTCTTTCCATACAGCCCCAGCCTCACTTTCAGGAACCCCTTTCATGTAGCTGTGGGAGGCTACAGTAGTTAACTATATATATTTTTAATTGTTACATGTTTTCATTAATCTTTTTATAAATTTATAATCTGTACTTATGGTCACAGCTTTTGATTATGTTCTTTTTTTTCTGTCAACATAGTGTATCTTTTACTAACAGCTTTCTCTCATCCTGTTTGCCTCTTTAAGGTAATTTCTAGTAAGTTATAAGAGCAGTAAACAATGAGTCTTAAGGTTTTTTTTTCTTCACTACCTGTATTTTGTCTTTTCTGTGACAAGTTCAATCCATTTATAATCAAATGTATTGAGTTGCACAAACATCCTAATTATATTGTTTGTAGAAAAATGATATTTTTCATATTCTTTAGTTCTTTCCATCTTTTTTGTTATTTATTTTTGTAGTTAGATTTTCCTTTATCTTTTTGGCATCCATTCTGCACTATGTGCACTTATGTATGCTTTTATAATAGTGGTAATTATACCTTTGTCTTTGGTGGAGGGCCATTTCTGATGGTGAATTCTATCATTTTTTGCTTATTTGACAAAATACTTTATTTCTCTTTAGTTTATAAAGGCTTGTTTCCAGAATACAGAGTTCTTGGCAGTGTTGTTTGTTGTTTTTCCTTTCAATTTCAGTATGTCATCTTGAATTCTCTTACAGTTAGTAAGATCTCTTTATAGAAATATGCTGTCCTTTCCCCCCACCCAATACCACGTCATGTTCCCCTCTTCCCCCATTCCCCATCAACTTTCCCTCCCAAAGGGCCAGTAGAAAAATTGGAAACAGGCAACCTTGGGAGGTAGGAGGTTGAGAGGACCCTCCAGAGTGTATCAGAGACCTGGGAGGCCAGAGACTCTCAGGAATAAAAGGGAGGGACCTCAGACAAGGTGCCCTACAGTGGGGAGAGGGAACTTGTAGAGCCCACCTCCAGCAGAAAGACAGGGCATCAAGTGATAGATGGGGTTGCCATCCCACAGTAAAATAATCTGACCCGTAATTGTTCCTGTCTGAAAGAACTGCAAGGATGGAAATGGAGAGAAACCTGAGAAAAAGAAGGTCTAAAAGAAGGCCCAAAGTGGGATCCAGCTCAAGGAGAGGTCCTAAGGCCTTGACACTATTACTGAGGCCTTGGAGCACTTACAAAAAGGGACCTATCATGACTGCCCTCCAAAAGACCCAACAAGCAGCTGAAAGAATCAGATGCAGATATTTGTACCCAATCAGTGGACAGAAGCTGCTGATCCCTGTGGTTGAATTAGGGAAAACCTGGAAGAAGCTGAGGAGGGAGGTGACCCTATAGGAGGACCAACAGTCTCAATTAACTTGGACCCCAAGATCTCTCAAACACTGGACTACCAACCAGGCAACATACACCGGCTGATATGAGGCCCCCAACACATACACAGTAGCGGAATGCCAGGTCTGGGTTTAGTCAGAGTATATGCATCTAACCCTCAAGAGACTGGAGACCCCAGGGAGTGGGGAGGTCTGGTGGGGTGGTTAGTGGGTAGTAGGGGCATCTAGGTGGAGATGGGATGGGGAGGAGGTATGGGATGTGGAGCAGTTGGAGGATGGACTGGGAGGGGAATAAAATCTGGAGTGTAAAGTAAAAGTAAATAAATAAATAAATGATGAAAATATCTGCTGTCAGTGTAGTGGCATAAGAATGAGTATTTACTGTCTTTAGACTTCTATGTTTTATTTTTTGACATTTTTTCCTATAGTGTGTGTGTGGGGGGGTGGGTGTATGTGTGGGTGTGGGTATGTGTGTGTACTTGTTCATATCCAACTGAGGTCCACGGATCTTGCCACTAATATTTCATTTAGGTTTGCCTAAATCCCCGTCTCCCCCTTTCCTCTTTTGCCACTCCCACAGTGTGAACACTTGCTTACTTCATAGTATTTCTTATGTTTCACATGGTTTCATTCTATTTTTCTGACTACTCAAGCTCATAATATTTTCTGTTTGACTTATTCTCTTGGAGAACTTCATAATTGTGTTTTACATTTAATTTGTACCAGTTTTAAACTGGTACAAATAGATATTTTATATGTTATTTTTTATTATTTCTATCTCTTTAGTTCTCATTTAATAAAAACGGTCTACCCTCATTTTGTTGTATTATTTCTATATACTGTAATACATGTATTTTGCTGCTTTTTAATGCTATTTTTTATTTTATTTTTAATTTTTTGATGCTTTTTATTAGAGAATATTTTTTCATATAATACATTCTGATTATGGTTCTCCCTTCCCCAACACCTCCCAGATCCTACCTACCCAAACTCACATCCTTTCTTGGTCTTTCACATCAGAAAACATTAAATAAATAAATAAATAAATAAATAAATAAGTAAAAGAAAGGTAAAAGAGTAATAATAAAAACAAACATACCCCAAGAAAAACAAAGAACAAAAGAAAAGCATAAGACACAAATATAGATGCAGGGAGACTTACTTTGCTTTACCATTGAGCCATACTGTTAGCCTTATGCTTATCTTTATTATCTTATTATTTTGGTTACATAATATAATTACTAAGTCAGAATTACTAATTATGTTATAAAGTTTTCTTTATGAAAATCTTTAGCTGTATCTCACAAATTTTGACTAGTATTTTCATCTTAAGTCAATTCTAAATACTTTCTAAGATTGGTTTCTTTTGTTGTTTTACTCATCTAAAGTATTTATGTTAAATATCTAATTGTTGGAGATTTTACAATCTTCAAGTTGTATATTACCTTCCAGAGCATATGTTTTACAACCTCACACTTAGTATTGCTTTGTTTCTGCCCCCCACCCCAACACACATTGCAGTTTAACTTGGTAGATAGTTTACCTGGAAGGAATGTACATTTTGCTGGGTAGCTTAGTCAGTGTCCCTTCCTTCAGTGAATAACTATGAGAGGAGCTTCCAGCTCTAATGATATTTCCCTCTCAGTGATTATTTTGGAAAAGTAATTTGAAGTTCTTCCACTACAAGTACATACAGTATTTTTAAGTATTCTTGAGTTGGAATATTTACCATCATAGGCTTTTCCATATAATCTCTATTGATTTTTATGGGTCGATTGAAAACTTCATCACCACCTTTATAGGATTCTCAGGAAGAGTTTTTAACATGAATAAAATTATTAAAGATCTTATAATCCCAAGGGACATTTTTTTTAATGGACAAGAGACAAATAGCTATTCTCACTAGTCAGTTATCTATGAATTCATATTTTGGTGAGCACAGAATTCATTTATTCAAATCCAAGTGAATCAAGAACCTCAACAGAAAACCAGATACACTGAATCCAATAGAAGAGAAAACGGGAAAGAGCCTCGAACTCATTGGCACAGGGAGAATTTCCTGAACAGAAAACCAATGGCTCAGGCTCTAAGATCAACAATTGATAAATGGGACCTCATAAAAGTGAAAAGCTTCTGTAAGGCAAAAGACACAGTCAATAGGACAAATTGGCAACCCACCAAATGAGGAAAAAAGTCTTGACTAATCTCACATCTGATAGAGGTCTAATATCCAAAATATATAAAGAACTCAAGCTAACCTCCAAAAAACCAAACAACTCAATCAAAAAATGGGGTATAAACCAAACAGAGAGTTCACACAGAGGAATCTCAAATGTCTGAGAAGCACTTAAACAAATGTTTAAAGTCCATAGTTATCAGGGAAATGCGAATCAAAATGACCTTGAGATTCCACCTTACACCAATCAGAATGGCTAAGATCAAAAACTGCGGTGACAGCACATGCTGGTGAGGATGTGGAGAAAGAAGACCACTCCTCCATTGCTCTATTGAAACTGGCACAACCAGTTTGGAAATCAATCTGTCAGTTCTTCAGAAAAGTGGAAATAGACCTATCTGAAGACCCCGCTACACCACTCTTGAAACACTATTTTACTAAATTAACATACACAGTGTATGGAGGACTTAACTATTCTAACTTGTCACTTATGAGTATTTATTGAAAAATTTAAAACTATTTAAAATATGCTAAATTTTATTAACTATTTTTAATATCAAGTCCTATGAAAATTGGTCAGTTGATAAGTTTGTAGAATAGATTAAATCTTAATTTAATCTTACTGTCTTCTTAAGAAAACAAACTACTTCTTTCTTTTTATTTATTTATTTATTTATTCATTTATTTTTTATTATTATTTTCTTTATTTACATTTCAAATGCTATCCCAAAAGTTTCCCAT
>NC_034597.1:94412706-94422606 GCF_900095145.1 Mus pahari
GGATGTATTTGGAGGATATCATCCTTAGTGAGGTAACCCAATCACAAAAGAAGTCACTAGATATGTACTCACTGATAAGCGGATATTAGCCCAGAAACTACTTCTTTCAAAAATGAACATTCTTCTTTTATGTGTTTAGGAGCAGGATTGCTGAAGTATAGGAAAGTCTGCATTTCATGCTTTCATGCATGCGTATCCAGATCCTCACCCACCCCTAGCCTGCTCCTAAGCCTCTGTCCTCTGCCCAATCCTCTTCCTTCCCCTGTAGTCCCTCTTTTGCATTCATGTCTCTTTTCCCCCAGATTATGTGTATGAAGGAAAGCACACCTGCCCTCCTAAATCAGGCTTCCCATTATTGTCTTCTAGTCATTTTCTTCCAAACACATGTACTTTACTAGTCACCCATTAATAGCTACCTAGATTAATTCCGTAATTTGGATAAAGATAGATGTACGTGTTTCTTCATTGTGTATAGATTTTGAGTTTTTGAGAAACACCTAGAAACAGTATAGCATGGTCATACGAAAGTTGTAATCTGAAATTCCAAGATACCTGTATATTGATTTGTACAGTGGCTAGACCAGTCTACATCCCTCTCAACAATATATAGGTTTTTTTCCCTTCCCCCATACCTTATCAGTGAGTTCTGCGTGCAGCTCACTGATAAAATGCTTCAAGGTTCTGGGTTCTGGCACTATAAACAATAAACATAATGAAAACCTTCCTGCTATATGACTTAACACCAAAATATTTTTCTTTTTCTTTTGTAAGTTTAACACACTAGAAAATATTTTGAGAAGACATAGAGTTTGATCTTCTGGATACAGTCCAGATATGGTCCTTAAATTTATGGATAACATATATGGAATAATCTGAGAAGTGTTTTGGAGTAGGGAGAGAAACATGTGATCTGAAAATAACTGTTACCAGGGCTTCAAGCTTCCTTCACTTCACATGTAATCTCTCAGTGAACACATTCATATTTTGAGTCATTGGATTTGGGAAATCAAATTATTACTAGTCTGCTGGCTAAATTACTCTTTCCATCTGCTTAGGACAATGTCATGATCATTTGAGCCCTAGCTTCATATTAGCAGAAATTATAAATCACAATGTCTTTAAATTCTGTCAGACTGTATAACGTATGACCAAAATAAATATTTGTACCAGATTTGCCTATCTTAAAAGGAAAGCAAAAATGTAAATTTAATTTAAGATGAAATTAGAGCACATTGAAGATTATGGTATCCAATGCGCTCTCTTAGTAGCCACACGTCTTTTGGATGATCTTTTTAGTTCAGACTTTTGAGAACAAAGAGGCTTCTGCTTTAATGCATAGCCAAACAGTGGGGACATCTATGCTGTTTGTTTAATTAGCATGACTCAATCTACTCTTGAAATAATGTTAATACTTTAAGTGCATTTGTCAAGCTTCTTTGCTCATTGGTTTCTTTGTTGTTGCAGAGAAGACCAGTCCTGAAGTCACTGAACAATGACTGATTACCTCTAAGCATCATAATTTGATCTCTACATTACTTGTAAACTTTGTAAAGAAAACCAGTAAGACTGAAATAAAGGAAGCATGGTGAAGTTCTGTAGGAAGTTTTCCTCTGCATTCGCTATTGTCATTAGAATGAAAATCCCACTCATTCTATTCATTAGCATATACTGAAGAATTTCATTGTAAGTTGTTTATTGTTAAATATTTCAGTGCTTCTTATTTATATGAAGCATTGTGACAATGTTACACACAAACTTGTCATCTGAAAATTGTGTGCTTTTAGAAGTTTCCCCCACGTAATGATACAAGCATGTTTACTCTTAGGTTTCATACCAGTTTGTATCTTTTCTTTCACATAGCTTGTTCACTCTTTCTTATGCATTCACCTAAGAATAATTCTGAAAGTAGACTTGTCTACTTTTACTGCATGGTTCTACACAGCATGTGCATAAAGCACATACCTGTTGTTAGTGTTGTCATATCAACTGTTTCAAGATCTCCTCGATCCTCTATTTCTCCTTGATCAGCGTGTGTAGACTATGGGAATTGCTACTGGAGAAGCTCATCTGAGTAAAGACCATAAAGAAATTAGAGGTTATCGTGTGGAGTCTGCTCTAGTTTGGAAAGGTAGTTCACATTTATATGCACTGATGTTGACAAATACAGTTAAGATACCCCATAAAACATTGGCATGTGAACTTTCTTGAAGCAACAAATGAGGAACGGAAACTTAAGAAGTAAGGAATTAGCTATATGACAGACAACCTAGGTTGTTTGTCAGAAAGTGGTCAGGCAGGGTATGGGCAGGGAGAAACATGGAGAGATTCTGAACCAGGTGATTAGAGTTTGATCAGCAGAACTAAGGAAGTTTAGATTTTTATTAAAGGAACTGTTGAGAAATTTTGAGTAAGATCATAGCATTTTTGCATATTGTCTGAAACATTACATTTTAATTGAATTCTTGTGTTCTCAATTTTAAAACATTTTATGAAATGAAACTATTTATTTAGGTCTTTTAAACAACTGTAATTTATGCAGTCACTAGGGTGTGACTATTTGTAATTCGACTTTAATATTTGTGTATGTGGTGTATACATGTTTGTGAACATAAGTTTGCAAGTTCATTTCTCTGTGTCTGCAAACAACAGGTGGAAGAGGGTTTAAGGGAACAGATTAAAGAATAAGAAGCTCAGTCTCCATGAAGATTCTGATCAGCCTAAGTAGATTATCACATTGTAGGCAGATTTCCCAAAAATCATTCTGTGCCTTCCCAAATACTTATTTCCATATCATTTATTATGTATGCTAGGATCTGTGTTTGAATTCACATATTTACCCAATTTAAATGTGGGTTTATTGACATAATTCAAATGATTGTTTTAACAAAAATAAGGTAAAGACAATGAAGAATATTATGAAGAAAATTAATACAACTAGTACAACAGCAGTTATGGAGAAAGTTCCCCATAGAGTGTGGGTGTGTGAGTACCTCAGAGCCTTCGAGGTCATAAAAGTACTGACTGTGGTGAACTAGGCTCCTAAGAACTAGATAGTAAGCCAGTATTACCAGTTTCAGTAAGTTTTTACTTCCACATATCAATTACCGTAACTGGAGTGCCAATGCTTTTATTTTCATTAGGATGAATGATTTTAATTTTTCTGGAGTTTCTTAAACCATTTAGTGACTTCTGTATAGCCACTTTCTTATGCACGAAGTCTAGTTTACATGTGGTGAAAAAGAAAAGCCAGGGACTTGCTGCTATTTATTTTTTGGTTCTGATGTGCTTCACTATTTTTCTGTCTTCTGTCTGTTGCCCAGTTTCCTGTGCTTATTTTTATGTAAAAATATCACTTCACTGAATGTAGTGCAACAAATAAGAAAAAGTATGTTTGCATTTTTGCAGTTAATGAAATTTACTGCACATAGATTTTACATAATAATGTGAAATGGCTATTGACAAACAAGGAGATTTAGGAAATTGAGGAGACAGTTCAGTCAGTAAAGTGGTACCTTGCAAACAAGAGGACCATGATTGGTAGAAAAAAAGCCAGATGTGGTAGCACACACAGTGTAATTCTAGTGTTAGGGAGGTGGACACATGTGGATTGCTGGCCAGCTAACCTGGCCTAATTGATCATCCAAGATCCGAGGGAGAGAGCTTTTCTCAAAAATAATGTTGGACAACACCTGAGGAGCAACACCCAAGCTTGACTTTTGACTGCTGTATGCATATGCCCATGTGCACATATATGAACACACATGTGCATGCACACATATATGTAAGACTGTTGACATCTCTGTACTAGTCTTCTGACAACTTCAGACTGGTTTTCTTTCCCATTTTCATTCGGAGCTATAAAAAAAACTTAGATAAGAGAAGTGATGATTTGACTCATTTCTTCAAGAGAAATGTCTGGATTAGTCTGTCTTGAGGCAATTCTGACCAATAGAAAAAGCTTTTATTGGACTCTGCTGAAAGACAATGCTATTTTTATGGAGGATTCCTGCTTACTTTTTAAATTTTTTTATATGAATGATATTATGCCTCCTAACATGTTGCAAATGTTAAAAAGTTCATCAGCTGTTTGGCTGAAAGTCTTTCATATAGATAGAATCCCCTCTTAAGAGTAATAGTTTGAAAGGCAGTTTTTAATTTTCTTATATTCTTTAAAAGGTAAACAGTTCCAGCCCTAGAATAGAAACCCATAATCCACAGATCCTCTGATGGTCAGCCAAAAGAATTGCTTGGCTGCATGGACTTCAACATTTTTTTGCAGCAAAATCATACATATTCAAATGTAGAATCTGGCAATTTGGAATACCATGTCAATGTGAGGAATTCCCAAGGGGCCTCTGGCACTCTCACAGAGCACTCCTGGGTTACAGCAGTAACATGGTAGGCAGAGCTCTTCAATAGTCATAACAAAATATGATCTGTAAAATATTTTGTGTTCTAAGTAATATAAGTATAATATAAAACAGGTGACTAATATTGCTTAACTCTTTAAGTATACCATATGTGATAAAATATAGCCAAATTGTAATTACTTCCATAAAAAAGCAGATACATTCCAATATTTCAAAACTATACAGCCAGGGTCATGAACTCAGGCTATACACATGATGTATACTAATGTTTTGCATTACTATTTCTACTTTATTATGTATAATCAATTATAAAAAATGTAAGTGAATATTCAAATATTCTGGAAAAAAGTAGCATCTCCTTTATGTGAATAAATTACTTCTCCAAGAAAACATTCCAAAGAAACATGTTCTCCTGTGCTGAGCTGATCATTTTGTATTGTTTAACCTCATGGGTGTGACTCCGTAGCTCATAGTCATAGCTTTAATCCTTCCGTGTACCACAGATAGCTGCTGTGGTACAACTACAATTCATATCCAATTCATATCCTTTAGGAAAAACATAGGTAAGTCAAAAGTATTTTCACCAATATTTTTCAGTAAATTTGTATTATATTGAAGATTTACATAATGAAACCAAGTAGCTGAGATATGTGAAAATGTTAATACATGACAATGAGTCTTCCCTGAATCTTTACCTGTGCTGGGCATTTGTCCTCGAGCTATAAAACCTGTTTGAGAGATGGTTAGCTGGAGTCAGTATCATGGTAATGACACTAGTATTTGTCATTGTCTTAGTGTTTTTATTCTATACATTATAGGGAAAAGGTTATTCATTGCAGTATTTGAGAATATAAACAGTTGTAAATGATTGAGTTGAAGAGAATGCTCATCCCATCCTTAGAGAGGAATGGAAGGCCAACACATGATGATTTTGAAAGGGTATTTACCAATTCTATCCAACCTGGGGACAGGTTTTTGGATGATGAGAATCCAGACTCTCTATAGACCTACATGTTCACCCAAAGATTAAAGCCAAATGGTCAATCATATGCAAAAACTAAACCAATACCAAAATGAAATATTAAAAGTCTTGTTCACGTATTAACTTTTGGTAACATTTAGTCGAGTCTTTTGTAATCTGGATGGTATGGAAGACTGATCCCATCACTTCAAAGGCACAAGAAGACTGGGAGTGCAAGGACACTTCTTAAAAAAAAAAATCTCTACTTTTTTACTCTTCCTGTATTATTTAAACATTGAGATAGGATGTTGTCTTTATTCATAGTGTTGTGTCATCTGATTCCCAGCATGGGGCAAACTGGACATAGACAGCCTCCTGAACACATTGAGCTAATAATTCTGGGTCCTTTCCCGGTTCTCATAGCTCTTGCATCCCTTTGACTACAATCACTCCTATTAAAAAACAAAATCTATCTTTTTAAATATACTGCAGAACGGGGTGAGCACCATTGTACAAGTTAATCACTGCTTTGTCAATGAACACATCCAGTCAAAGGTTATAAGTCTGTTTGGTATAATTATTTAATTAATGGGAATGAAATAGTGTCATATTGAAGGGCTTGAATACCCATTAGAGGACACCAGAACTGTGGCTCAGAGCCATCTTAGGGCAGTTCACATTTTAAAATAATGAAATGATAAATATTATTGCCTCCTTACATATGTATTCCTTCCCTATGTATAGCATGTTGATAGAAATAAAGACATCTGCCTTTTTAATTTTTATTACATATTTTTATTGATATTTTATTTATTTACATTTCAAGTATTTTCCCCTTTCCATATCTCCCCTTTGGAAACCCTCTGTCCCATACCCCCTCCCCTGCCTCTATGAGAGTGCTCTCCCACCTACCCACCCATTCCTGTCTTTACTCCCTAGCATTCCCCTGCACTGGGGCATTGAACACCCTCAGTCCCAAGTTCCTCTCTTCCAAGGCCATCCTCCACCACATATGCAGCTGGAGTTATGGGTCCCTCCATGTGTATTTGGTAGGTGGTCTAGTCCTCCAGAGCTCCTGGGCGGTCTGGTCAATTGACACTTGTTCCCTCCATGTGGCTGCAAACTCCCTCAGCTCCTTCAGTCTCTTCTCCAACTCCTCCATCTGGGACCCTGTTTTCAGTCCAATGATCCGCTTCTGTATTTGTAAGGCTCTGGCTGGACATATACCCCGAAGATGCTCCAACATGTGATAAGGATACATACTCCACTATGTTCATGGCAGCCATATTTATAATAGCTGGAAACAATCCAGATGTCCCTAAACAGAGGAATGGATACAGAAAATGTGGTACATTTACACAGTGGAATACTATTCAGCTATTAAAAACAATGACTTCATAAAATTCCTAGGAAATGGATGGAACTAGAAAATATTATCCTGAGTGAGGTAACTCAGTCACAAAAGGACACACACGGTATATACTCATTGATAAGTGGAAATTAGCTCAAAAGTTCAGAATACCCAAGATTCAATTCACAGACCATGTAAACCCCAAGAAGAATGAAGACCAAAATGTAGCTGCTTCAGTGTTTCTTAGAAGGGTAAACAAAATACTCATAGGAGGACATATGGAGACAAAGTGTGGAGCAGAGACTGTCTTTTTTTTTTTTTTAAGATTCCAAGAATTTTGATGGCTGTAGAAACATATTGACAAGAGACTTAAGGGTGGTTCATTCTCAATCTCCCCCCCCCCCCACACACACACACTTTTTTTTTCTCTTTACAGAAAAAGCACCCAAGAACAAGATGGTCACTGGAGTCTTTATACCCAGTAAACTTGTTACTTAGTGATGACATCATTCCTAAGCATACATATTAAGCAAGTGAGAAAATGTCCATGCTTTTCATCCATGGAACACTGCACTATTTGACTTTTAAAGTTTCTCCCTCCCTCTCTTTCTCCACTCTAACCATCCTCTTGCTCCTCTCCTTCCCCCACTCCTAAAATTGTGATGCCAGGGCTTTTGGTGGGTGCAAAGAAGGAGGGGAAAGCCGGTGAAAGAAAGTCTTCAACAGCTTGTGCTCAAACAGAGCCTGCTTGCTGGGGGGAAACACGGTCATTTGTAGCTAACACGAAGCCATTCCAAAATGCGCTCAGCGTTAGAGGCAAACAAGTTCTACAGTTTTAAGAGGCATGGATTGAATTTTCCAACATACAAAAATAATCTTTTGACATTTTTGGATCCAGAGATCTTTGTATTTAAAGCTTGTGAACTGCTGGGGTGGGGAGGAGCGGGGAGTAAAGTTTCTAGGTCGAGGACATGAGTCAAAAATAAGTTATGTATTGATTTGGAGCATTTGTTTATAAATACTTATTTTTCTATGAATTTTATTGTGAAGTTTGATTAATCAATATAAACTGGCATGCTGGAGAAACAAATGTGTAATTGTATTTTAGTTTTACTTACTGACTCTTTCCCTAAGCACAGAGACTTAGAATTCAAATCTTTCTGGGTTGCTCTACAAATTTGTATAAAGTGATATTAGATAAGTTAGGTAAAATTTTAAAATGATTTCCATATGAGTCAATTTATTATAGTTATAGTGCTTTAAATTTTGCTGCAGGATGAGGAGGAAAAATTTACACACATCATCACAAAGTCTTCAGTAAGTAAAGGAAAGAAAAATGATAGTATTTCTCATAATTCTTGACTATATTATTTAGATTTAAAACCTACTTATTGTCTATGTCTGGGTGTGAGTTTGTGCATATCAGTACAAGTGCCTTCAGAAGCCACAGGCTTTGATTTCCTGAAGCTGGAGTTATAGTCTAGTGTGAGACACTAAATTGTGGGTGCCTGTAACTAAACTTAGGTCCTCTAGATGAGAGGTGAGTGTCAGTAACTACTGAGACATCTTTCTAGCCCTATTTAAATTTCCTTTTCGCTTTTTAAGTTTTTAAATCATTCTTTGGGAATATTACACAACTTATTCTGATCATATTTGTTCTCCGCTAGTGCCCCCTAGATCTGCCTTCATTTTCCTACCAACCCAACCAAATACATGTCTTTTCTCTCTGTTAAAACAAAATAAAGCAAAACAAAATAACCCCACCCCAAACCAACCAACCAACCAACCAACCAACCAACCAACCAACCAACCAAGTCCTAATTTTCTTTGTAGCTGATCCTGAGGATGGGAACTGCCCTGATGTGTGGTTGACGTACCTAGTGTCATTCCACTAGAGATAGTTCTTTTTCCCTTTCCTCTCAGCATTTATCATTTGTAAAGGGCTTTTTGATGAGGGGTAGGTTGGGATATTGCCCACTTTCCTCATTTGTACTAGGAATTGGTTGGACTTGAGCTTGTACAGGAGTTGTGCCTAATGCAATAGTTCCTCTGAGTTCATAAATTCAACTTCCCTGTGTTTTTAAAAATGTTTCAGAGGCAGGTGGATTTCTGAGTTCGAGGCCTGCCTGGTCTATAGAGCGAGCTCCAGGACAGCCAGGGATACTCAGAGAAACCCTGTCTTGAACCCCCCCCCCCAAAAAAAAATGTTGTTTCATTGAAGTTACTCACCATTGCTGGCTCTTAGAATCATTCTGTATCTTTACTGGCATAGGTGTCCTGAGTATTGAAGGGTAGGGTGTGTTAGACATCTCATTAGGGCTTAACATTCAAAATCTCTCACTCTCCATATTGTCCAGTTCTGGGATTGTGTGTTGATTGCCACCTACAGCAAGAAGAAGAGGGTAGAGTGATGTACTGATCTACGGGCATAACAGTGCATTATTAGAAGTCATTTTATTGCTGTATACGTTTAGTAGAATACTAGTAGTGTATTCTGTCCTTGGGCCTATGAGTTGTCTAGTCTCAAGTTCTTAAAGTATGTTCCATATGATGGAGCAGGCTTCAAATCTGCTTTAAAAAGTGACTGGCAAACTGTTTTTGTAGCTCTAAAGAGTTGTGCTTGGGTAAGATTTGTGGTTACTTTTTTCCTCTAGTAGTGTGAATCTCAGCATTGGTTGATTCATTTGGTAACAAGAGATGCTCATTTTGGTCCCTGCCTCCCCCATTATTAAGTGATTCTATTTAGATCACCTTTGGGTGTATGTGTGTGTGTGTGTGTGTGTGTGTGTGTGTGTGGTAGCAGCCCTGGCTTTTTGGAACTTGCTTTGTAAATGAGTCTGGCCTTGAACTCACAGAGATCCACCTACCTCTGCCTCCTGCGTGCTAGGATTAAAGTCATGTATGACCACCCCAGGCTATGTAGCAATAAACGTGGTTGAGCAAGTGTTTCTGTGGTACGATGAATTATTATTAGGATATGCCCAAGAATGCTATAACTAGTTCTTGAGATAGATTAATTTCCATCTTCTTCAGAAATGGCCATGCTGATTTCCATAGTGGCTGCACAAGTTTGCACTTCAACCAGCAATGGATGAATATTTCCCTTACTACTCTGCATCCTTGACAGAGTGAGCTGTCACTTGTTTTATTGAGTTGAGCCATTCTGATGGGTGTAAAATGAAATCTCAAAGCAGTTTTCTTTTTTTTTCTTTTTTTTT
>NC_034597.1:94422617-94424299 GCF_900095145.1 Mus pahari
CTTGTGTTGATGCTTTCCCTTTATTATCCTTTGAAGGGCTAGATTCATGGATAGATACTGTGTGAATTTGGTTTTGTCATGGAATACTTTGGTTTCTCCATCTATGGTAATTGAGAGTTTTGCTGGGTATAGTAGCCTGGTCAAAGCAGTTTTCATTTGCTTTTCTCTCATGGTTAAGGATGCTGAACATTTATGTAAGTGTTTCTTAGCCATTTGTCTTTCCTCTTTTGAGAATTCTTTAGATCTGTGCCTCATTTTTAATGGTTTTGTTTGTTTCTTTGTCTTCTTGCCTCTAGTTTTTAAGTTCTTTATATATATTTGGATATTCATCCTCTGTCTGATGAGAGTTGGTAAAAATCTTTCCCATTCTGTAGGCTGCTACATTGTGTGAATGGAGGTGGTTTTTGCCACTGAGGAGCTTTTTAGTTTTATAACATCCCATTCATTTGTTGTTGGTCTTAGTGTCTGTGCTATCTGCGTTTTGGTCAAAATGTCTTTTCCTGAGCCTGTGAGTTAAAGAGAAAGTCTCCATTTTCTTCTTCTTCTTCTTCTTCTTCTTCTTCTTCTTCTTCTTCTTCTTCTTCTTCTTCTTCTTCTTCTTCTTCTTTTTTGGTTTTTCAAGTCAGGGTTTCTCTGTATAGCCCTGTCTTTCCTGGAACTCACTTTGTAGACCAGGCTGGCCTCGAACTCAGAAATCCGCCTGCCTCTGCCTCCCAAGTGCTGGAATTAAAGGCATGTGCCACCACCACCTGGCCATTTTTTTTCCTTCTATCAGATTGAGTGCATCTTGTTTTATATTGAGTTCTTTGATCCTTCTGGGGTTGAACTTTGTGCAGGGTGATATGTACAGATCTCCTTGGATTCTTTCACACACAGCCTTGTGGCTTGACCAGCACCATTTGTTGAAGATTCTGTCTTTTTTTTTTCAGTGTGTATTCCTTGCTTCTTTATCAAGAATTATATCTTCATAGGTGTTTAGATTTATGTCTGGGTCTTGACATTTTCTTTCTACTGCCTCTGTTGAATTAGATTGGCAGGCATAGATTTATCAATTATTTTTATCATGAAATATGTTTTGGTTACTACTGATAATTTTGCTGCATATAGTAATGTGGGCTGCCATCCGTGGTCTTTCAGTGTTTAGAGAACATTGTCTAGGGCCTTCTGGCTTTCAGAATCCCAGCTGAATTTCTGGTGGTATTCTAATGGACTTGTCTTTATATATGGCTTGGTCATTTTCTCTTGTCAATTTTAATATACTTTTTTGTCTGGTCAATTTAATATTTTGTTTATAATGTATCACAGAGCATTTCTTTGGGATCCTGTTTGTTTGGTGTTCTGTATGGGTCTTGCACACTGAAAGACATTACATTATTTTACACTGGAAAATTTTTTATTATATGATTTTGTTACAATAGTTCCTCTGCAGTTGACTTAGGGTCTTCTCTTCCCTCTGCACCTATTATTTGTTTGTTTGGTCTTTTCATAGTATTCCAGATTTTCTGGATGTTTTCTTCTTGACTTTTAGGTTTAACACTTCTTGTTGTTGTAGTGACCCATTTCTTTCCTTGTCTTCAAGATCTTCTTCTTCTCTTCTTCTTCTTCTTCTTCTTCTTCTTCTTCTTCTTCTTCTTCTTCTTCTTCTTCTTCTTCTTCTTCTTCTTCTTCTTCTTCTTCTTCTT
>NC_034597.1:94424659-94448665 GCF_900095145.1 Mus pahari
GCCTTGGCTGTCCTGGAACTCACTCTGTAGACCAGGCTGGCCTTGAACTCAGAAATCCACCTGCCTCTGCCTCCCGAGTGCTGGGATTAAAGGTGTGAGCCACCACACCCAGCTCGTAATTGAAGTTTTTAATTGAACTTTGTGTTGGGATTCTTGCATGATGTTTCAGGGACCATCAGTAGCGAGTACTGGCAGGTAGTCAGGTAGGTTGATGAGCTCTCTGGGAGCGCCTCCTTCAACTTCCAGTTCACTCCCAGGCTTGGATTTCTAAGTTGATACTCTGTTTGTAACTATGAGTTCAGACTGTGATCATAATGAAAGTTTGAACATGCAGAGAAATATTATGTAAGACTGAAGTGGTGTGGGAGAGTATTGTTGAGAGGGAAGGCTCTCCAGTGAGTGAGAATCAAGAGCAGGACATGTAGTTTATGATTTGCTGATGGTATTTTGTAGTGAACAAAGTGAGTTCTGTAAAAGGGGAAAGGTTGAAATTCTAGGATTCATGATTTTTGTTTGTTTTAGACACTGTCTTAAGTTACCCATACTATCCTCAAACTCACCTACTCAACCTGCTTGCCTCCAGCTCCTAAACTCTAAGATCACCACACCAGATTTTATATTTTACAGGTAAGCACTCAACCAATTGAGCTATATGCCCAGAAACCAATTTCAATATTTCATACTTTTAACAGCCATGTAGGTAGAGAATAAATTACTTGGATCAGTCTCCTTACACATGAGTTGCTTTCTAAAATTAGCTAAGTTTTCTAATTGATTAAATTCAGCTCCATGTGGAGGATGCCCATAAATGAGAAGTGTTATGACAAGTGACTCAGTGTAAGAAAGATAGGGAGCATGGTCGAGTGTTTGTGTTGGAGAAGGACATTTCTTGTGCAGTTGGCTACATAAATTTTATAATGTTGAGGTATATGGAACAGCTTGGAGATGCTGGGAAATCTCAGCTTTATGGATATGGTTTAAAATTGATGACAACTTTATGAGTCAAATGAATGTGTTTATTCAGTAGGATTTCTTCTCTACCTTATTGAAAAAATTCAGACATTTATCTCTTTCTGGAATTACTCAAGCCTTTGGTCACTGGAAGTAGTAGGGGTGGGGAGTATAATTTTAGGAACTAAGTCAAAGATAAGGACTAAAAAGGAACATGGAGGAATTAAAAATGGAAAACTCAAATTCAGTAATTTCTTACTTACAAAGGAGAAGAAAGAGAATTGAGGCCAAGAAAATCTCAGAAATTTTACATCACATATTAAAATGCTATTTATTTATTTATTTAGTTAGTTAGTTATTTAGTTATTTACATCCCAGATGCTGTGCCCCCTCCAAGTCTCTCCCATACTGATTTCTTCTCCCCACTCCCTCCCCTTCTCCTCTGAGAGGGTGCCCCCTCCCCGGGTATTCTCCCTCCCTGGCACATCAAGTTTCTGCCAGATTAGGCACATCCTTTCCCACTGAGGCCAGATATGAACATTGAGCTGCCTGTCTACTACATACATGTTCAGAGACCTCATTTCAGCCCTTGTATGTTCTTTGGTTGGTGGCTCAGATTCTGAGAGCTCCCAGGGGTCCAGGTTTGTTAACTCTGTTAGTCTTCCTTTGGGGTTGCCATCTGCTTCTGGGCCTTCAGTCTTTTCCCCAACTCTTCCATATGTGTCCCTGACCTTGGTAAAATGTTTGGCTGTTGGTATTTGCTTCTGTTTCAGTCCATTGCTGAGTAGAACCTCTCAGAGGACGGTTATGCTAGGCTCCTCCCTGCAAATATAACAGAATATCATTAATAATGTCAGGATTGGTATTTGCCCATGGGATGGGATTCAAGTTTGGCCATTTATTGGTTGGCCTAAGTCTCTGTTACATCTCTGCCTTTCTTGTAGACAGGATAAATTTTAGGTTGAAAGTTTAGTGGGTAGGTTTGTGTCTCTCTCCTTCCACCTGAGGTCCTGTCTGGCTACAGGAGGTAGCCTTTTCAGGTTTCATGTCCTTACTGTTGGACATCTTGGCTAAGGTCACTTGCATTGACTCCTAGTAATCTTCACTATCATGGATATCTGGGACTTCCTACAGATTCTCTTCTCTCCTCGTGCCAGGCAGCTGCATATTCCCAGTCATTCTCCTGGCCAACTGTACCTCTCTCCTGTCTCTCATTGTACCTAATCCTGCCTCTCCATTTTTCTTCCCCTTTTCTCTCTCCTTCAGTTTTCCCTCTCATTCTGTCTACTATGACTATTTTGTTTCCCCTTCTAAGTGTTATGCAAGCATCCCTTGCTTAGGCATTCTTTCTTGTTTAACTTCTTTGTGTCTGTGGGATGTATCATGGGTATTCTATACTTTATGGCTAATATCTACTTTTAGTGAGTATAAACCATGCATGTCTTTTTGGGTCTGGATTACCTCATTCACATTTTTTCCCAGTTCCGTCCATTTGCCTGCAAAATTCATGATGAACTTATTTTTAATAGCTGTATAGTATTCCATTATATAGATACATTTTCTGTATCCACTATTTAGTTGAGAGATACCTGGGTTGTTTCCAGATCTGGCTATTATGAATAAAGGTGCTATGAACTAACAACCCCACAGAGCTCCTAGGGACTAAACCACCACCCAAAGAGCATACATGGGTAGGTCCATGGATTTCACTACATATGTAGCAGAGGACTGCTGTATCTGACATCAATAGGATGTGAGGCTCTTGGTCCTGTGGATAAGTGTTGCCCCAGTAAAGGGGGATGCTAGAGGGGTAAGGCAGCAGTGGGAGGGGTGGGGGAGTACCCTCTTTGAGGCAAAGGGGAGAGGGGATAGAATGGAGGGGTGTTTGTGGACCGAGAAGGGGGACAGCGTTTGAAATGTAAGTAAATAAAATGATTAGTAAAAAAGTCCATTTCCCCGAAGAAACCCAAGCCTCCAAATAAAGACCTCCAAGTTCTGATGAAAAATGTCTGCAATACATGATAGACGAGGCTTTATGTCTTCATAGCTTATTGACAACACTTTCCAGTACTACTCAGTTTAATAGTTATTTCCTTAGAGTTATGTTTTAATTTTATGTATGTGTGAATATATGTATATGCATCCCATGTATGCAGATGGTGTGCAGCCAAAGAAAGTATCAGATCCCTTGGATCTGGAGTTCTAGGTGGTTGTGAGCTGCCCGATGTGGATACTAGGCACTGAACTTGGGTCTTCTGAAAGAACAAGTGCTCTTAGCTACTGAGCCATACTTTCAGCTTCATGGTGATTATTTTTTATGTATAAAATGATAAGTGGTAAGTGACACCCTGATTAAATCAACATAACAGGATTTTCCCTCAAGACAGACAATGGCAACACCCAGAGTGTAACCCACTTGAGCACTTCCTGAAGGTCTTACCCTGCCCTTCTGCACCTTCAGATCCATCACCACCAGTAATGTATCTTGGAGCAGAGACCCTCCTTTTACCTAACAGCTTTGTAGATATCCCTTTTTTCTAGCCTTGGGAACTTTTTCCCTCTTTGACTCTCTTGCCCATCTATTTTTGCTTCTTGTCTTTCTTTGTTTATTTTCTTTGTCACCTCTTTCCTCAGTATTCTTCATACAGGGGCTCAAAATGTGCTCAACTTTAGGTCTTCTGCCAAATTCATTATTCTCAGCAATTAATTTTGGGAATAACCAAACTTATTTTGTAAAGGCTAGATGTTTCACAACTTCTTCCCTACACGAGAACTGTGTTATGGGCTCCAACAAACACAACTCAGGTCTTTTCTTAGCAGGCAGAAAATGAATAAAAGAACAAAAAAAAAA
Organism: Mus pahari; assembly: GCF_900095145.1. Taxonomy (NCBI): domain Eukaryota; kingdom Metazoa; phylum Chordata; class Mammalia; order Rodentia; family Muridae; genus Mus; species Mus pahari. Next base: position 94,428,462 of record NC_034597.1, read on the forward strand.
AATCCTATTTTGTATACCACATATACAAAACATGATCATGTAGTCAATTGAAATAAAATAATATATAAAATCTAACATATAAAACTATCTTATATTTAATCATGCATCAGCCCAAATGAAAACTCATACAGTTTTCAACCTCTTAGTCTATAAAGGAAAAATATTGTCATCTTGAATTGTTTCAAAACTAAAATATGTTTGGGTAAAATTATATACATTGTATTGATATAAAACATTTGCACCTCATTCAAATCTTATACAATGATAGACACATCAGCTATAAATTCTTGGTAATGACACTCAGATGCTCATGCAAGAAATATCAAAATGTTTTATATATTTAAATTTATTTTTTACTGAAATTTGTGACTTGCATTATACCAAGAGGCCCACATGAATATTTGTTTTTAATTTAGGACCATATTCTCAATTCGCTACACAATAAAGGGATTATACATTTAAAAGAACTGTATGCAATCAGGAAGAAATTTTAATTAATCACAAATAGAACTAGCCTTTTGGAAGTGATTTGAACTGGCAGTTGGAGGTTTGATCAGCATAACACAGAGATTAAGAAGACTTTTGACCTGAGCAGAGCCAGAGTGGGTTTAGTCTGGAGCTTTAGAAAGAGTGGCTCTGAAGTTTTAGAAGGGGCAAGCTAATAGGTACAAATTACATGATAACATTGTTTCCCATAATGCAACCACCCCATTTAGCAACCAGTGAGAAACTTGCTTAGTTCCTGAAGAATCTATTCCACAACATATATAGCTCTAAACAAAATGACAACAGACTAGAATCTTTCATGTGCTCTATGTGTAAAGCAACAAGCCAGTCCTTTTGAAGCACTAACTGTCGGTATCAATTAGCCTGATTGCTTTCTAGCTTATATTTATGTCTCTGAAGTAATGATGTCAGCATCTAGGCAACAAAGAGAATACTGACTGAAAAGTACTTAAATATGTGCAATATAAAAAGATGCAGATTATGGAACACAAGCTAGGACAACAGGTTCCACATATTCATACTTCTGGGCAGCAAGTTTGTGTTGAGAGATGACAGTATCACTATAGTCAAATTGTTCATGGAGTAGCATCCTGAGTGTGTGTGTGTGTGTGTGTGTGTGTTTATATATGATCTGTGAAGAAAGACTACTGGAATGTAGAAATGTAAAAACCAAATGATGGAAGCACTGGAGAAACCTCAGGGAGCCGTTCAGGAATCCTGTACTCATTCCCTAGATGGAGACCTACAGGCCATGACCGATGAGAAGAGGAATCCACTTTCACAAGGGATGAGCTGCTGATAGATTATCCAGTCCCAAGTGGTAAACCTTAGACACATGTACACATGAGTAACACTGAATGGACTCTGTATTATCTTTATCTACATAATGAAGCAATAATGATTTTGAAATAATAGATGTTATGAACTTAAGAGGGAGTTGTAAGGAGACATTAGAAGATTTGTGGAGAAGACTGAGGGGTAAAAATGATATAAATACAGATTCCCATACATAAAATTCTAATTAAAACAAGAATTAGATTTACAAATTCCTTTTGTCATATAACAAAGAACATAAAAAAGCAGGGTGTATATGGGAGACCTTTGATTTGATTTTAGAAATATGACTTATTTAGGGATGGTATAACCTTTGGAAGGCTGTGTAAACTCCTTGAGCCTCCGATGTTGGATTAAATGGCAACCATCTTCGTGAGACGATTAGTGGAGTGAAATGAGCTACAGTATGTGAAATCCTATGAACTGTTTGTGACCTACAGCAGCTACTCAGTGTATTAAGGTTCTCCATTGACACAGAACTTATGGGATGTCTCTACGTATTAAGGGAATCTGTCGTGATGACTTACAGTCTGTAGTCGAACTAACCCAACGATAGGCAGCTGTCTATGGGAAATCCAAATCCAGTAGTCATTCGGTCCCGTGGGGCTAGTTGTTTCAGCTGGTCTTCTGTAGAAGTTAAGTTCCAACATGATGTCTTGGCAAGTAAATGCAAGCAGGTGAGAAGAGTGAATCTTCCTTCTTCCAATGTCCTAATGTTGGTCTTCAGCAGGATTGGACCAGATGAAAGGTGTGGACTTTGAGCTCAGAGATCTGCTTGCCTCTGTCTCCTGGGATTAAAGGCCTGTACTACCTTGCCTGGGCCTAAGCTTTTCATGGCCACTATCCTCAAGATCTCCATCCCAAGATCCAGGTCAGAAACTTCTGTCTTCCAGTCTCAAAATCTGTATCACAGGTGTGCCCTCCAATTCTGGATTGTAGTTCATTCCAGATATTGTCAAGTTGACAATTAGTACTAGCCATTACACATGGTAAATCACAGATGTTATTTCCTCTTCTTCATTTTGGGGCCTGGAAAAATTAAAGCGCAATTTTTGTTAAGGTACCCATTTAAAAATGTGGATAGTAAGCTATGTAAAATGCTAATACTCTTTTATTCAATAAAAATACATTTTAACTCATATGTTCCTGATTTTTCAGTGGGGCAGCACAGTTCTGACATTAAATATGGTAAAAAACAAAACAAAACAAAACAAAAACAAAAAACCAGAAAAATTAGATAAAGGTGCATGCTGGTAAAATGATTAGTAACTTATATGAAGTAAAAATGTGTACAAATAATCTCAGAAGACATACATTTTATTACCTTTATTAGCACAAATTAATTGTACAACATTCTACTTAGGTTTGTGTCACCTTGACACAAGTTATATTCATCTGAGAGGAGGGAACCGTGATTGAGGAAATGCCTCCACAAATTTAGGCTGAGTCCAAGCCAGTAGAGCATTTTCTTAGTGTTTAATTGAGGAGGGCCCAGTCCATTGTAGATGGTGCCATTCCTGTCTTGGGGATCTGGATTCTACAAGAAAGCAGGCTGAGCAAGCCATGGGGAGCAAGCTAGTAAGCTGCACTCCTCCATGGTCTGAGCATCAGCTGCTGCTCCCAAGTTGCTGTGTTTGACTTCCTGTGATGATGAACTGTGTTGTAGAAGTGTAAGCCAAATACACCCTGTCTTCCCCAAGCTGCTTTTGGCCATGTGTTTCATCACAATAATTGTAATCCTAAGTAGGGCACATGATTTTTCTCACTAGATATTTTAATGTGTATACAATGTATCATATTATGTTAATTACCATTTCCCTCTCTTGTCCTCCACTCCTAATCAATTCCCAGCTAGCCCTCTTGTACTTTGTGTGTGTGTGTGTGTGTGTGTGTGTGTGTGTGTGTATGTCTCTGTGTTTGTGTGTAATCCCATGAGTTTGCTTAGAGCAATGTGGGTGAGAACTCGTTCATAGGATTAAAAGCACCTTCTCTATTTTTTTTTTTTGTTAAATTTTCCATGTCTTGAATTGTTTTTTTATTATTTCTTACAATTGCCTGTTTAAAATATCCTGAGAATTACAAATGTTGTAGAAGAGCTTCAAGTTAGCATTAAACCTGCCACAGGCAGATGTCGCAACTTAAGAAACACAACACTTCAGTCATCCCTGTCCACCGGGGAAGGGAAAATCTGATCAACTCCAAGAAGATCGTAAACAACCAAAGACAACATCGAGGTATCACCTTTCCTGATTACGGTAAAATCTGCTACGCAGCCCCGGACTGCCCTGCGCTGATTACGGTAAAATCTGCTACGCAGCCCTGGAATGCCCTGCGCTGCTCTGAAACCCACCTTAGGAGCTCAAGTGCTGGCTTTATAAAGGATTGAAGGTTCAACCCTGGGCAAGCCTCCTTTGCCCCATCTTGCTGGCTGCTTTCTCTCACGCGCCAAGGAAAGTAACTGAAGATGAGTGCAGCACGAGAGGAAATTGAAAGGAAGGGACTGAAAAGCTCAGAGACTAGTTGACATCATTCCTCTCACTTCCAACTGTCGGGTTGCCAAGTCCAGGTTAAGGGTGAAAAGGAGGGCAGAAAAACATAAGATGTTGGTTTTAATTTACCTTGTCAGAAATACAAATAATTTATTAATAAGTAAGATCGGGGTAGGGGTGAGGAGAAAGCCATGGAGTTTGGTGTGGGTAAGAAGAAATAAGAGAATATTTCCTCATAATTCATTATACAAGGGTGAAATTTTAATTAAGCAGAATTATTAGAAACCTTTATGGCATTTACATTTTTATTAAATATAGCTTGGGTAACCTGTAGGAATATGTTGCATATATTGGCATAGATCTTTTTGGTAGGATTTCAAATTACTATGTGTAGATTTTCATTAGCTAAAGGCTTCAGAGTAACAACTTATATTAAAGACATGGGTAATATTTAAAGGAACTTTTGACTTTTTTAAACTGATACTTCGATGAAACAAAATTCTGGACCAGAAAATGTATTGTGAATTAAAGATAAAGTGGCCATACCAAATGATGAACACCCTAAGCATGTATGGATTCTAATGATGTGTGTGTGTAGTGTAAGTGTGTGTCTGCACACATCTGGGTGTGCTTGTGTGCAGCATATACACATGTACATGAGTGTTTATATAGAGGCCAGAGAATGGATATTTGTGTCTTCCTCTATAAATTTCTACCTTTCTAAAAATTAGTTACTTATTTACATTTGAAATTTTCATATACAAGTAAAACACTTTTTTTTTTTTAAATTTTACCCCTGACTCCTTTCTCTCCAACTCCTATACTTTGCACCACTTTTGTTTCCTAGCTTCCTATATTCCTTTTGCAAGCCGCTGACTCTACTTAGTGCCTTGGTATGTGCATTTGTGTGGGACCATCCACTAGAACACAGGCAGCATGTCAGGAGTTAAATCCTAAGAAACCTGCCTTGCACTCCTTCAGCAACCATCAAACACCACTAGCTTCTTAGCTTGCTTTTGAGATAGGGTCTATCACCGAGCTTATAATTAAACATTTTGGCCAGGCTAGCTGGCCAGGGGGACAGAGTGTCTGTCCTCACCCTCCTCTTCCCAAGCCCTGAGATTATAATTACTATACCTGGCTCTTAGGGAGGTTCTGGAAATCCACATTCAGCTTTCAGTGAGAAAACCACCAGCCCTCTGATTCCTTTACTATAGCATTTGAGCAGACCAATGAGATTATTTTATTATTTATTTATTTATTTATTTATTTATTTATTATTTTCTTTATTTACATTTCAAATGCTATCCCAAAAGTTCCCTATACCCCCCCCCCCCACCCCTGCTCCCCTACCCACCCACTCCCACTACCTGACCCTGGCCTTCCCCTGTGCTGGGTCATATNAAGTTTACAAGACCAAGGGGCCTCTCTTCCCAATGATGGCCGATTAGGCCATCTTCTGCTACATGTGCAGCTAGAGACGCGAGCTCAGGGGGTACTGGCTAGTTCATATTGTTGTTCCACCTACAGGGTTGCAGCCCCCTTCAGGTCCTTGGGTACTTTCTCTAGCTCCTCCATTGGGGACCCCGTGTTCCATCCAATAGCTGGCTGTGAGCATCCACTTCAGTGTTTGCCAGGCACTGGCATAGCCTCACAAGAAGCCGCTATATCAGGGTCCCTTCAGCAGAATCTTGCTGGCATGTGCATTAGTATCTGGGTTTGGTGGCTGATGATGAGATGGATTCCCGGATGGGATAGTCACTGGAAAGTCTATCCTTTCACCTTAGCTCTAAATTTTGTCTCTGTACCTATATCCTTTCATGGGTATTTTGTTCCTTATTCTAAGNAGGAATGAAGTATCCACACGGTGGTCATCTTTCTTGGTTTTCTTGTATTTTGCAAGATGAATCTTGGGTATTCTAAGTTTCTGGGCTAATATCCATTTATCAGTGAGTGCATATCTAGTGACTTCTTTTGTGATTGGGTTACCCAATAAGATTATTTTTAAACCCCCAATTCCCTTGCCCTGTCTTTCTTCTTTCTGATTCTCTACCCCAACCCCAAACCCTACACATGCTGTTGAGACAAGAAATTCAATTTAGCCTGAAACTCACTAAGTGATGAGTACAGGCCTGGCACTCATTGTCCTCTTGATTCAGCCCACAAGTACTGGGGTCAAAGACATTAAACACCACACCAAGCTTAATGCTCTCTATTACTAGGAATAATAAGAATCAAGTCTTCATGAAGTCCAGAAGATTCATGTGTGCCTCAGTTAGACTCCTTAGTCTACCTTTTCATTGTTTCCCAAACCTCTTTCCTTCTTACTTCCCTATACTCCCTAACACCAATATTATTCCCTAAATCTTTTCAAATTTGTTTGTTTGTTTATGTGTTTGTGTGTGTGTGTGCATGCCATGGTATGGATGTGAAGATCCGAGAACAATTTGTGGGAGTAGTGTCTCCCTACCATGTATGTGGGTTCTGCGCTTTGGCTTTTTATCACTGAGCACTTCACACCCAACCATACAATTACATTCTGATTTAACCCTCACGATTATTCAGTGATTACTGCAGGTCAGTTTGTCTTGTAAATACAGGGCAATTTTCTCGAGAGACTTGTGAAGTGCAGAGTAGACTGTAAGTAAAGCGTTGCTTACTACAATGGGTGAGATATTTACCTTGTCAGTAACTTATGGTGAGACCAAGGTGAAAAATTTTGTGTAGGTAAATTATGTTGTAGGATGTTGGATCACACCGTGAACCTTGAGATTTTGATATTTATTAGAAAAACCTGTTTCTAGTTGTGATATGGCTCAGCTTTAGCACACACTGTGGTGGTTTAAATATGCTTGTCTCATGGGAAGTGGCACTATAAGGAGGTGTGACCTTGTTGGTATAGGTGTGACCTTATTGGAGGAAATGTATCACTGAGTGACCTTCTTCCTGGAAGACAGTCTTCTCCTGGTTCTCTTTGGGACAAGATGTATAACTCTCAGCTTCTTCTCCAGTCCCATGCCTACCTTGACACTTCCATCCTTCCTACCTAAATGATAATGAATTGAACCTTTGAACTTGTAAGTTAGCACAAATTAAATGTCTTTTTATAAGATTTTCCTTGTTCGTGGTGTCTCTTCACCCCAAAGGAAACTCTGACTAAGCCAAAACGTTTTGCTGTTAGTTTTTCTCTAGTTCTTCCATACCTATGGCCTTTTACAAGGGTAACTTGTACATTGGGAGAAAGGAAATAGTCAAAATTTCCAAGATTTATTGGATATTAGTTCTGAACTGATGCTGATTCTGGGAGATCCTTAGAAACATTGTGGCTTCCAGTTAAAGTAGGGGCATATGGAGGTCAGGTGATTAATGGAGCTTTGGGTGGTGTCTGACTCAGAGTAGGCTCAGCAGCTCCTTGAACTCATCCTATGGTTATTTTTCCAGTTTCAGAATGTATAATTGTGATAGATACACTTAGAAGTGAGCAGAATTCGTAATACTGGTTCCTTGGCCAGTGGAGTGAGGAGTATTTATGGTTGGAAAGGCTAAATTGAAGCCTTTAGTATTGTCTCTGCCAAAGAAAATAGAGAATCAAAAATAGTATCATATTTCTGGAGGAATGGCAGAAGTTAGTGCTATCATCAAGGACTTGAAAGATGCACAGGTGGTAGTTCCCATCACATCTCCCTTTCACTGTCCTATCTGGCCAATGCAGAAGACAGATGGATCATGGAGAATGAGAGTTGACTTTTGGAAACTAAATCAGGTAGTCACTCTGATTGTAGCTACTGTACCAGATGTAGTTACATTACTTGAGCAAATTAACACATCTCCTGGCACCTGGTATGCAGCTATTGCTCTAGCAAATGCCCTTTTCTCAGTACCTGTCCATAAGGACCTCCAGAAGCAATTTGCTTTCAGGTGGCAAGGCCAGCAGTATACCTTTACAGTTTTGCCTCAAGGATATTTTAACTCTCTTGCCCTGTGTCATAACTTAGAATGGCTTTTGATTGTATGTCTCTTCCATGAAGTATCACATTGGCACACTATATTGATGACATTATGCTGATTGAACCAAATGAACAGAGATAGCAACCACTTTGGACTCATTGATGACACATATCAGAGGATGGAAAGTAAATCCAAATTCAAGGACCATCTACCCCATTGAAATTCCTAGGAGTCCAGTGGTGTGGGGTATGCAGAAATATTCCTTCTAAGGTGAAAGCTAAGTTATTGCACCTGGCCTCTCCCACAACCAAGAAATAAGCACATCACTTACTGGGTCTTTTTGGACTGGAGACAGCATATTTCTCACTTGGGTATGTTTCTCAGGCCCATTTACAAAGTGACTTAGAAAGCTGTTAGTATTGTGTAGGTCCAGGCTGCTGTGCAGCCTGCTCTACACCTTGAGCCATAAGATCCAGCAGACTCAGTGGTACTTGAGGTGTCAGAGACTTTGGCAGGCCCCTGTAGGTGAATCATAGAATAGACCTTTGGGATTTTGGAGCAAGACTATACCATCATCTGCAAACAACTATTCTTCCATTGAACAACAGCTCTTGACCTGCTCTTGGTCTTAGTGGAAACTGAACATTTGACAATAGGATACCAAGTTTCCATGCGATCTGAACACCCATCATGAGCTGGGTGTTATCAGATCCTCCAAGTCATAAAGTAGGATGTGCACAGTAGCAGTCTGTTATCAAATGGAAGTGGTATATATGTGATCAGACCCAAATAGGACCTGAAGGCACAAACAAATTGCATGAAGAAGTTGTCCAAATGCCTACTCTTGTTATAAAGCCATCTGCTCCCAAACATGCACCTATAGCCTCGTGCAGTGTTCCCTCTAATCAGCTGAGAAGACTAGGGCCTGGTTTACTGATGATTCTGCATTTTAGGCAAGCACCACACAGAAGTCTACAGCTAAGCTTAGGCAGTGAAGGAGCTGGAAAGTAGAAAGCTGCTGATAATATAATAGAACAAGGGTGGCATGACTCAGCTCCAGCAACAGCAGAACTTAGCAGCTTTGACCATGTAGCTCTGGATTTAGATTAAAAAATAGAAGGGATTACTGGGAAAATTAATGCTGGTTAGCTAGATCTAAGAAATTAGCATTGATTCAGAAGAGACCAGCACCACTGAGGTGAAATCTCAGTGGAAAGTGTTTTCTGAGAGCACAAAGAAGCTGGGTTCTGGAGATATCCCAGGTTGTACCTTGTGCTGCAGCTGTACTTGCTAATGTGTAAGAATCACCAAGGTGATATTGGTTTGGAAGCCATGAAGAGGCCATGGAGAGAGTTCTACATCTTGTTCCAAAGGGAACCAGGAGAAGACTGTCTTTTTCAGGCACCCAGGAGGAAGGTCTGTCAGTGATACACTTCCACCAACCAGGCCACACCTATTCCAACAAGGCCACACCTCCTAATAGTACCACTTCCCCTGGACCTAGCAAATTCAAACCACCACACCTTTAATCCAAGAGCTTTCTGTTTATGGTAAGCAGGATTAAATAAAGTTTACCATTGACCAAGAACAAGCCACTGGTTGACAGGAAGTAGAAGGAAGGGACATTCAGTTGGAGTTTTTTTGAGAAGGAGAGCTTGGTTTTCTTTGATACATGAGCTGTGGAGGAATGTCTGTTGGGTGTTTTCTCTGTTTCTCTGAGCTAGCAGTGTCTTACCCCAGCATCTGGTTCCTGAGTCTTTTTGGCAAAAATCAAACTATTGGGATTTTGTTAAAATCAACAAAATAAAGTAGATGTAGACAAGTTTTAAATGTATAAATGTCTTAAGTGTTATAGGAATGTAGGGTTCCTAATTGAAGGCTGCTGATTTAATTTGAATACTTTTTTTCCTCAAAATATCTGTATCAGTTTATTTATTTTTCAACGCCTTTATTGCATGCAGGACTACTTGATCTCTTTAGCTTTTTGCCTTGCCTAAATCCTTATGCACCAATTCCTTAAATATATACATTTTTCATATTTGCTCCCCTATTGTCGCAATTAATATTAGAGTTGTAACTAAAACTTCTGCAAGTACCTTCTCAGTGAAATATTAACTTTTTCCAGGCAAACTGAGCATTTTTCTTTTATATTTGTTCTATATCAACTTGAGAACCTCATAACTTCTTGCTCAGGTTAACTCTTCATCATTCATTTTACAATAGCACTAGTAAGCTCTTCAAACTTACTTGAAAAAGTTTTTTATTTTTTCATTTCCAAAGCCAAGCACTTCAGAGAATCTTGCTTATTGTACATTGTTTCAGTGACGTTTTGGAGCTGGTCTTCCAATGTTAATTTTCCCAAATAACCAGCCCCGTTCTTTGCACTTCATTTTACTTTGGGTTTAAAATTATTTCCTGGAGGCTGTCACTTTACTGCTTTAAAACCTTCCATCCACTACACTCCAGTTTCTTTGGCACAACATTTAAGGCTCTTTGTGTCAGTGTCCAGCCACATAGCATAATAAGTTGTATTATCTGAGTGCTTGTTTTTGGGATCTCCAGCCTAGAACAGACTCTGAGAAGGCACGTCTCCTACTTGCTTGACTATTTGATCCCCTGAATAGTGTGATGCACCACTTGCCCCCGTCAGTTGTTTACCTAGTGTGACCTCACTGTTTATTTGTTGAACAAGCATCATATTGAAAATGTTGACTGGAAAATTTTCATTCTCCCCTTCTGGTTCTTTGATTTTAATAGAACACTTTGAAAAACAAATAAAAATGTTCCTGCTTTCAAGCATGCTTTCTTGACAGTGCATGCCTATGTCTTTGGGAGGAGGATGCATGGTGCTGTGGTAATAGATAGAAGATCTTTCCATGTCTACTTAGTACTTGAATTTTGCCTTTCTTTCACTGTTGGTCAGGTCTGTGGAAATAATTCAGTGGACAACATATTTTATGGCACACAAATTAAAACAAAACAAACCCATTGACTATTGCTCTGTAGGAGCTATGACTTGTATAGATAAATGTTTCCTCAACTTAAAAGAGTTATCAGTGAACTTTATAATTCACCCCATTTATAACTTACATAAAGGAATTGCTTTATTACATTGTACATACTACAATCAAAACAGCTTTCTAATGTGTTTTTAAACAGAATCTTTACATTACATTTAATTTTCTGAATGCTTATATTTAGTTTAAATATAATATTTTGGATTTCTGTTACAGCCCATATTATAAATAGCTCTTTACCTTAAAAATAGGTTTAGAAGGTAATTGTACTCTTTAAACTCTGAAACACGTTTCAATCTTTTTCAAAAGTCTATTTATTTATTGATCGATTGACTGATTGATTGACTTTTGCTTAAAATTGTGACAAAACTTAGAATTTGTTCTCTTTTGGTACCAGGCTCACACCTTTCACCCACCTGTTGTTTTAATATTGTTTTTTTTTTTGTTTTGTTGGTTTTGTTTTTTGTTTTTTTTCTGTTAGTTTGTTTTATTTTCTGTCATTGTTTGACAATATCAGGAATACTTGGCACCCTTTTTGTGAATCATTTTCCAGATATGGCAATACTAGTTTTATGTATAAATGAGTTTTTGGGAAAGTTTAACTGCTGATGCTCATTTGCCTCAGGATCCTGTTTATTTTCTTAATTACTACCAGACATTGAATGAGTACTTAATATATTAGCAACCTCTTGTCTTCCTGAGTTTTGCCTTGCCAATTGGTATTTTTTGTTAGAAAAATCTGGTTTATAGTTGTTTTTCTTACCTTGGAAGTAATCGCATCAACGCTGACAACCTTATTTCTGCTAGTTTCATACTGGAAAACACTTGCTCTTGCATTTTTCTATATGACATCTCATGACAGTGTATGTCACACATACACTGTATAATAGTTGTATTAGTACTGCTATTATAATAGTGTCTTAAAGCTTAATTTATTTTTATAATGTGAGACAGTAACTACAAGCTTTATACTGTGATAACAGTTATAGGGAAAGTTGGACACAGGGTCTCTATATGTAACATGACTCATAACATCTTAGAATGGGTACTGTAGGAGAGGTGTCCATAGGATAACAGGTAGCTTGGAGAAGAATGGACTTCAGAATGATTCAGAACACCTCATCTTAAAAATATAATTAAGACTTTATTTTGAACATTATTGTCTAATTAATAATTAATTTACACACTTGTGTGCTATAAGTGTAATTTTTATTTGCCAGATGAAATTGTTATCTCGGACGTTTACTGCTGAATAAACACACCCTTACTAGCTATTTATTTATTTATCTATTTATTTTGGGTTTTTGAGACAGGGTTTCTCTGTACAGCCCTGGCTGTCCTGGAACTCACTTTGTAGACCAGGCTGGCCTCGAACTCAGAAATCCGCCTGCTCTGCCTCCCGGGTGCTGGGATTAAAGGCGTGCACCACCATACTCGGTGGCACTAGCTCTTTATAAAACTCTGGCTAGTTGCTTCAATTCAGATGTTCTGGCTCAAACTCCTTTCCAGGATGACTGATTCAAACTGGCTTCTCTAGGATTTCTGACTGAATTGCTCTGCTTGGCCTCAAACTAACTCAGGCAATCTGTTCTAATTTTCTGGCTCTTTCTCATTATCTAGCTTGTTCTGTCTTTATCTGCAACCTGTCTCTGTAACTGCCCCCTTCCTGTCTGTCTGTCTGTCTCTCTGTTCCTGTCTCTCTGTCTTTCTGCTCCCTCTCTTTCCCCTCCCCCTCCCCTTCCCCCTCTCTCTGTTACTCTGTTAAGTTCCCTTTCTTTACTCTGCTGTTTTCTTTAGAGTTGGGAGTATCCTGTCTCTGACTCATTCTGATTTATCACTTTTCTTCTTGCCTCAATTGGACATCATTTTCAGACGTGGCTGATTCCTTTTACAAACTAACTTTACTTTCATTATTTGGAATTAAAGGTGTATACCAAAGGCATGCCTTTATTTCAACCTGAGGTATTAAATGTGTATGTTATTCCATGTGGATTATACAGACCTAGGTCTTTGGATGTGATCCCTTGCCAGAGCAGCTATGTTGCTGTATTAAAACTCCTTTATAGTGTGCCATGGCACATATGAGAGATAAATCAATAACTTGTGGAATTATTGGTCTCTCCTTCCACTATGTGAGTTTACGGATTAGAACCCAGCTCATCAGGCATCAAGATTAGTACCTCTTCCACTAAGCCGCCTGGACAGGCCAGTTCATGATAACTAAGATTTTTGTTCAGTGTTTTACTGTATCAATAATTTAAAAATTATAATTTTGATATGTTTTACCATATCAATAACTAAGGAATGATAATTTTGATGTTTTACCATATCTAAGGAATGATAATTTTAATATTTTGTCTTCAGCATTCTGTTTACTTCTCATTTCTTTCAATGTTTTTGAACATCAAAGTAGGACCTTCAAAGAACAAAATGACTTTCTAAGGTATCCTGCTCCTGACAGATAAATACTTTTTTTTCTTGAGATACATAAGATAACTTATCAAACATGTTTCTTTCAGCTACCTGTTAACCCTTTATGTTTCTTTCATTCACCGAGAGAAGTCAATTGTAACTCCCTGTTGGGTTTTCTTTTGATATGCTCCAGTGTACCATTGATTTCAATGTTTCCCTCAAATTTCAGGAAATTCAATTTCTTAGTAGAACAATTACAAAGTTATTTTTGAAGTTACTTTAATGGTTTGCTGTAATCTTGTTCTCTGCTCTTTTATTTTCTGTGACCCACCGTGTCCCTTTCTTTTCACAGACACCGTCTGTTTGCTCTTGGCTTTGTGCTGCCTTCTCCTGTTTGCCAGGCCCAAATTTTGAGCTAGTTTCTCATTCCAGGATCATGATGTCAGTCACCTTCTTCATAACATATTTTCATTTCTTACACTGTTATAAAGAAAATTCCCTGCTTGCTATCACCAGAATCCTCTAAATTGGCATCCTTCTTGGTCACTTGAAGTGCCATGGCTTAGAAAAGCTACTTTGGACCCAAGGAGCTGAAGGGGTTTGCAGCTTCATAGGAGGAACAATAATATGAACTAATGAGTACCTCCAGAGCTCCCAGGGATTAAACCACCAACCAAAGAATACACATGGATGGGCCCATGGCTTTAGCTGCATATGTAACAGGATAGTCTTGTGGGACATCAATCAGAAGAGAGACCCTTGTGAAGAGCCCCAGTGTAGGGGAATGCCAGGACAGGGAAGGGGGGGAGTGGGTGGGTTAGTGAGCAGGGGGAGGGGTGATGGGATAGGGAGGGTTTCGGAGGGGAAATGAGGAAAGGGGATAAAATTTGAAATATAAATAAAGAAAATATCTAATAAAAAGTAAAAGCTACTTTAACTTTCTCGCACTTGGAATCTTTCACTTGTGAAAATTGGGGTGGGACTAGCTCATACCTGTAGTTTATTATGTATCCAAAGATCAGTTTTCAGATCACAGATGCCAGCAAGATAATAGAGTAGACCTCTCTAGCACATATTTGTCCCAGAATCAGTTTATGTAACTACACAAGTCCCATTATTAGAACTTAACCATAAAAGATAAGCCATCACGCCAGCAGAAGGATAAACAAGAAAGTAAGACTTTTTTAAACTCCAGATTTTATTCCCCTTCAGGTCCACCTCCATACCACATCCCATACCTCTTCCCCACCCCCCTGTCTCAAGGAGGATGTCCCCAACTCCCACCCCCACCCTACCAGACCTCCAAACTCCCTGTTGCCTCCAGACTCTTGAGGGTTGGGAGCATCTTCTCTGACTAAACCCAGACCTGGCAGTCCTCTGCTGTGTATGTGTTGGGGGCCTCATACTAGCTGGTGTGTGCTGCCTGGTTGGTGATCCAGTATCTGAGAGATCTCGGGGGTCCAGGTTAATTGAGACTGCTGGCCCTCCTCAGCTTCTTCCAGCTTTCCCCTAAATCAACCACAGGATCTGCAGCTTCTGTCCATTGATTGGGTGCAAATATCTGCCTCTGACTCTTTCAGCTGCTTGTTGGGTCTTCAGGAGTACAGTCCATTTTTGTGAGTGCTCCATAGCCTCCCTAATAGTGTCAGGCCTTGGGACCTCCCCTTAAGTTGGATCCCACTTTGGGCCTGTCACTAAACCTTCTTTTTCTCAGGCCACTCTCCATTTTCATCCCTGTAATTCTTTCAGACAGGGACAATTATGGATCAGAGTTTTGACTGTGGGTTGGCAACCCCATCCCTCACTTGATGACAGTTTTACACTATCTACATAATCCTTCAACACATTCCAAACAACACATTGCAGAGAAAAATATTTTGTTCTTGGAGGAAGAAAAGAGAACTGAGTTTCAGATAGTCTTCAGTCTCCTCAGAGGATAAATACTAAAACCCTGTAATAGGAAGTCCTTGTAGCTTCAAGCTCTTGCATAATGCCCACGTATTGGACCTCCTCACCATTTTGACAGCAGGCTGGTCTCACAGTACTGGCCTACAGGCTGACACAGCAGGGTCATTGAAGAGCTGAAGGCTCTTCCAATTACTATTTCACCCATATTGGAATGACTTCCCTCAAGCATAAAAGATGTACATGCTCCATAGGAAACCTGTCCATTTCATAAAAATGCTAGTTGGCCTAGAGATGTGGAAATACTTAAAAGTTAAAATACCAACATATGAACGAGGGATGATCCCATGTCCATAAGAATATAAGTATAGTCTCAAAAGAAAATAAATAAGTAATTTGAAGTGATATCTTCTCTCCCATATTCAAGGAGCACTGATCACAATAGGCAGAATACAGAATCAACTCACAAGTGGATTATTTTTATATACCATGAAGCTATTGGAAATGCTGAAATGTCAGTTTCAGCTACATAATCTATTTTCTAACTTAACCATTAGTTTCTTAAATTAGTATGCAGATAATTTATAATCATAGTCTCTAATAATTTTTTTGATTAATTTAAAATTCATAAATGCTGGTCAGCTTTTTCATGCATTCTAGCTGAGAAATGAACAATTTAGTAAATATATTCTTTTTTTGAGGGGAGAGTTCTCCTCTAATTCTAAACTCTTGGTAGAATCTGACTCATATTTCAGAATGTAGTTTTTATAGGTCTCCTGTTTTTCTTCATTGTGCTAATTAGATTTTCAGAGCCCTGTATTTTTGTGTTATGATTTAATAAAAATATACAATCTTTCTCTTAAACACACATATGTTATATAAGTCATACAGAGGCATATTCAAGTTGTGCTTTTATTTTGGCAACAGTAACAATTTTTAATATAAAATAAATCATTTCCTTTCTCCTAACTATGTCAGTGCCTACCACTTGTGTCATTTTCTTCACAGCCTTTCATTGTGGAACAGATGTTCATGCCAACTGGAAGAAGCAGTGCTCGCAGGCACTTGAGGACCACCTGGATACCTGGACAGTGTTTGGGTTTTCTGAAACTGGGTTTCCCCCTTTTGTATTCACTTAGCCTTGCTTTGAGTTTAGCCCAGTAATAATTTCTAAAAGAGAAAGCCAATTGACCTTATGCAGATAAATTACAGAGAAAATAGGATAATTTGTGTCACAGAATAATGAACCGTGTTTAGCCTTTCACACTGAACATTTATCCAGAAACATGTTAAATACATTTATTCAAAAAAGTTGCCTAACCATGAATATGTATTTATAGGTATAATTGCAAAAATAATCTAATCAACAGATACATCTCAGAATGTCTTGCAAAATATGTCTCTAATCTCCTAAAGAATATAACTTAGCTGGTTGATTTTTATCACGTCATTAATTTTGCTCTGTATATACAATATGCCCCCCCCCATCGCTTTTCTGTGATAGGAAGTTTGAACACAATCTCTCTTTCCTTTGTTTTTCTTTGTATTCATTTTAAGATTCCATCTTCGTTTCCAAAACTCTCTTTTCTTTTAGGATGACAATGCTTGTTATGGTTTCATTCAAATGTCTCGATCACAACATACTGCTTGCTTTTCAGTCATCATAGAGTCATCAAAAAGCCACTCCTGGAAACAGTCTCACAGCATCCTACTTGGCAGCACAACGTAGAGCCTGGAGTAACATGGGACGCTATCATTATCAAACACTTGAGGGAACAGTCACTTAAATTGTCCCTAGTGAGTCAGCTTTTACTTAACTATTTTATTAGGTGTCTTGGTATATGATATATATGTATTCTTAAGATGCAGTGAAATTGATAGTGAAAAGTATTGAGTGGAGTTAATGTTTTCCTGCAGTGGGGATTAAAGTAGGATTTGGGAGTGGGCATGGCATAATGGCTATAATTTAAGCCATTGCATGGGTCCTTATGAAGTGTCTGTACATTTAGTACCCCATATGGTAATTATGACTTCCTCAGAATGAGTCACAGTTGTTTATGCTTTCATAAATCAAGCAGCTGCAGAAGAACAGACAGATTCCATATTAGCACTTCCTCCTAAGGCTGCAAATGTGCTCAAAAGATTTTTGCAAATTTCTCTTGAATTTAAGTTGTTTGTTAAACGTGATAGTTTTATGAGACTGCCACATGGAAAATGTCCTCAATTCTCAGATTTTCCACTCGTGATATAAATTCACACTTTGTACAGTTTTAGAGGCATTAAAACCAATATAATAATCCCCAGCAGAGTTTGATAAAAGCAAAGCTTACTCTACAGGTAAGACATAGGTATATGAAATGACAGATGGGGAAGGTACGCGTAATACCTCAACAAATACACACTAACTGGTTAATAATTCATTTCCTGTGTTCAAGCTTCTGACTTTACCATCTAGGGAAAATCTTATTATAATAAATGCTAGCTGTCTAGATACAATAAATATACTGTTGGAAAATATCTGTAAATACATATAATTCCCTGTGTGTTTTAAAGACCTTTTATTAAAGATATAGCACTGTTGGCAATAAATAACGCTTCAAATTAGAGAGAATTTACAGACAGCTCAGTATATTTTTAACTTTATCAACATGAAGTAGACATATGGCTAAATAAATTTAGTTAATTAACAAATGCATTCCCTTACATAATTATCATTTTGTGACAAATGCATGTTACACCCACTCTTTATAATTTTAAAAGGATACTATATTGTAATTAGTTATAGTCCTCTTGTTGGTACAATAAGCCTATTGAGACCTTATTCTTTCTAACTATAATTGTGTTACCTTTTACCAACACACCACACTTTTTCCAATCTACTATAATAGAATCTATAATTCTATACCTAGGAGAAATGATATAATATTTGTATTTCTATACAGGAGTTATTTCACTTAGTGCAATGGTATCTAGGGTCATCCATATAGATGTTGGACCCATTGTTTGGAAAATATCTGTTCTCCCAAGGGCTATGTATCACTTGCTGTCCACACGGATGCTATTGGGGTTTAGAATTGAGATCTGGAAAGTGGTCCTTAAGTGACTAGGAGTATGTTCCCTAGAGCCATCGCACCTTTTTACTTTCTGTCTCATGATAGAAAGCAATTTCATTATGCCACGGACTCCCTACATCATGGGCTGTCCATCAACTGGCTTAAAGTTTTAAGCATCTTTAATCATATACTTGAACTCATAAAGCTATGATCCACATAAAACAAGCTTCTGTGTTTATCTTAATTATTTTGATATAATGACAGAGGCTGGGGAAAGTTTTCAGTTAGCAATAATCACGCCTCAGATAAACCTCATTGGCTATAATACTGCCACTGCACAAAGCTAATGACAGAGGCTCACTAACACAGGGAGTATTTTGCTTTTTACATCATAGCATTCAATCTGTATATGTATATGTATATGATTTTCATTATCCATCAGTACTCATGGATACTGGTGTGCCATGATTATAAGTAGTGTAACAATGAACTTGAGAGTGTAGGTGTTCATTCAAGATACTCCTGTGAATGACTTTGGATATATCAATAGCAAGAATCTCAACAACACAAATGATTAATATAGCATAGTCATTTTAAAATGATGAATGGAAAGTTTAAAAAGTGTTCAGCTTTACTCTGTAACCCAGGCGGGGTTTGAACTTAGGGTGCTTCTCAGCCCCATCTTTGGGGGCCGAGATAACCAACATGAGCATCTGCACGTAGCTGGTATATTTTGACACATGCCTACATTTTTTTGAATGATTAAATAAAGCTGTCCTTTGCATTGCGCCCCCCCCAAACAAAATAAAACTAACTCCCCTGATTTGAAGTGTTTTTGTTTTCTAAATATATTAAAACTGTATAAATGTATCTACCAAGTGCCACAGTCAGTATGACATGTTTTGATTAGGTCAGATATTGTACTTACAGTATTTGTATGATATGTCCTCCTCTGTTTTGTCACATATGATTTTGAAATTCAAGCGTGTGTCTTATTTATATAAAACCTTGATTAAGGCTACAAAGGCAGTAATCTCTATAGCACTGATACTTTAAATGACTGCGAGACAGGAAAGTGCAGTGAAGTTAGTGCCTTTAGAGGCGATGAATTCCACAGGACTGCATCCCCTCTAGGGACAAAAGGAGGGGTTCTGAGCGAGGTGAAAAGTAGGCACAGCAGATTAGGGATGCTTCTCCACACTGACGGCCTAACATGGTGTCCTAGGACATATGGAATGTGGTAGGGCCTGAAAAAGAAAAGAGGAGGGGAAAGTTATGAGCAACTGCATCAGCTCACAGATCTGGGTACGGGATGTGACATGAAAATCTCTCCTACACATGGACGACCGTCTTTCTCCGCACAGCCTCTCTAGCTTCTGACCTGTAGTTTCTGTGACTTTCTCATGCATCTGTATACTTCTATCTTTGATTCATAGATTTATTCTGCACAGTTCTTTTTTTTTCTTTATTTACATTTCAAATGCTATCCCGAAAGTTCCCCATACCCTCCCCTGGCCCCTGCTCTCCTACCCACCCACTCTAACTTCTTGGCCCTGGCCTTACCCTGTGCTGGGGCATATAAAGTTTGCAAGACCAAGGGGCCTCTCTTCCCAATGATGGCTGATTAGGCCATCTTCTGCTACATATGCAGCTAGAGACGCGAGCTCAGGGGGTACTGGTTAGTTCATATTGTTGCAACTACAGGGTTGCATCCCCCTTCAGGTCCTTGGGTACTTTCTCTAGCTCCTCCATTGGGGGCCCTGTGCTCCATCCAATAGCTGACTGTGAGCATCCACTTCCAGGCACTGGCATAGCCTCACAAGAGGCTGCTATATCAGGGTCCCTTCAGCAGAATCTTGCTGGCATGTCTGCACAATTCTTTAGGCCTATGTCTTAGTTATGTTTCCATTGCTGTGATGACTAAAATGAAGGTGTGGAGTGTGGAGCGCCGCCTCACATAGCCGGCCTCACATAGCCGTTACAGCCGTTGCTGGGAGTGATACTATGTTGCGCATGCGTAAGCCAGGCCACACCCTAAG
>NC_034597.1:94448676-94452641 GCF_900095145.1 Mus pahari
GTTCACACTTCCATATTGGAGTCCATCAGTGCAGGAAGTCAGGACAGACACTCAAACAGGGAGGCCATGGAGAGCGGGTTTACTGGCTTGCTCCCCATGGCTTGCTCGGCCTGCTTTCATATAGAACGCAGGACCACCAACCCAGAGAAGCCACCACTCATAATGGGCTGGGTCCTCCCCATCAATCACTAATTAAGAAAAAATGCCCATTGCCAGAACATTTTCTGAATTGGGGTTCTCTCCTTTTTAATGATTCTATCTTCTGTCAAGTTACATAAATCTAGCCAGCACAGCCTGCCTTGACCTCTCCTGCCTAAATCAATAGCTGGATGTTTTGCGTAATGTAGCAGAAAATTATTGTATATTTCCCCTCAAGGAAACTGAGAGGGAAACTCTAGATGTATTAATATATGTTCCATTATATATTTACATTTAAGATTTTAATTGCACACCGCAGTGCTTTAAGTGTTACCTAAGAATTTAGCAGCTTATTTTAAAAGCATTTTTCAGGGCTAGCAAGATGGCTCAGTGGTTAAGAGTGATTGCTGCTTTTCCTGAGGATCTGAGTTTGTTTTCTGGTATCTACCCTGGTCCAGCTCACAGGTCCAGGGAGGCACCCTTTCTGGCCTCTGTTATAAGTGCATATACATATGGACACATAACACACACACACACACACACACACACAAACACACACGTACACACACACACTAACTCACTCACTAAATACAAAATATTAAAAAAAAAATCCCTTCACGTACTGAATTTTTAGAATGAGATTGAGGTACTATAATTTTTAAAATATTATTTATTGTTTCAAAGTATTTTAAATATTATTTTAAAGTATTACTTATAGGTATCAGGAACTAGGATCTCATTATTTACAATCCCCATTCAACTGTGTTGTTTGTTTACATCTCATAGTTATCAAGGGGCAGAGCTACCATTTAATTCAGGGACACTGGATTAAAAACATTAAGTTTGCTGTTATCTAACATCATGAAACTTGATCCACAGGAGGAATGTATTTCCAGAGACTGGGCCTGGGTTTTGAACACTGATTGTTTGAAACACTCTATGAATTGCTAGAGTAGATTACAGTAGATCACTGTGACTTTTGACTGTTATCATAAAGTCTGTTTTAATTATTAACAATCAAATGTTCACATTGCACATTCAAATATTTCTGTAAGTATAGATATTCATCTCAGACACTCTTCTGTATAGCATTTGCCAAGGTTCTGCAGGAACTAAAACAAATTATTGCCATTTTAAAAGTTATTTTGGCCAAGGTATTTAATCTGGAGTGTAGGACCAAGCACAAATTTAGATACAATTTGAACCACTTGAGTCCCTCCCAAAATACACATGCATAGATGAACCACCCCTCAAAATATAAATAGATGGTGCTCTGCATGAACTTGGCTAGACACAGTTATCCATAAACACATTCATTTATTTGTGTGGATATGTATTACTATTACTAGATTCTTTGTGTTAGTACATTGATTGGAATTTCAAAGACCCTCCATTGTCAATCTTAGTGTCAATAGCGGCATCTCCAAGTAGTAGGTAGAAATCATATTCATCATTTCAAATTTCATAGAAACACCCAGAAAAATATTTTGACATTTAGATCCATTTTTATTCTTTATTTCAATTCATAGACTAAGCTGATTTAAAAATCGGAGTATTCCTGGCCCATAAATTTGGGGATATTATTTAGAAAGGATATGCAATTGTGTAACTTGGCAAAAGAAACCTTTTCAAACTCCTCTGCTGCTAGACTCGGATGGAATTCTGTCTGCACATTTGATCAAGTTCTTGCAAGTTTTTATATCACCCTTATTCTCAATGAGAAACAAGAAGGAGATAGAGAAATTTCAACACTTGATCTATTACCATGGCTGAGAAAGATAGAAAATTGCTCAAAATGAGTCCCCTCTCCCATCTTCTTCTTAGTATGAGCAAGTGAAAGAAAAGTGTGGAGACAGAAGAGAGAGAAAAGAGAAAAGTTGACTAGCACTGCAGATAAACAGAGGAAGGTCAATAAAGATCAGATTTTAAGTTGTTCTTGTAACTCTGATGCGATAATGCATTAGTTAATATGACCAAATTCTTTCTCTGTGTGTTGTTGATGGGGTATCGTAACACACTTAGTCTCATTAGCTCACTGCAGTGACTCAGTCATTATGAGGCGGCTGAGCACGAATGCATGGTAAGCGGTATGACTCAAGTCTTGTTTGGCATTTTTACCTAGTTCTCTTTTTGTATTTATCCGTAAGTTCCTTCTGTTAGTCTCTTACTATCTGCTCTTCAGGTAAGTAAATAAAGGTATGCATGAGTGTGAATGTGTATCTGTAGCATGTGTGAGTGTGTGTGTGTATATGTGTGCATGTATGCATGATAATATAATGGATATGATTACGTGAGTTTGTGTTTGTTTTGTGAGGATATATGTGTGATGGATTATGTCAGTGTGAGATTGAAATAGCTTGTGTATGATTGTGTGTGGGTATAACTGAGTTGTAGGTAAGAATGTGTGTGTAAGAGAGAGAATGTGTGTGTGTATGGATGACTAAGATTGTGCTTATGAGTGTGAGTACATGCGTGAATGAAAGTTTGGGAGTACACAAGACTGTGAGTGTTAGGGAATATGATTATGTGTTTGATGATCTTAGTTTTATCATAAAGCAGTATATTTATATAAGAGTGTGAGAAAGTATGATGGTATATAGATTAAGTAAGCATGATGGTGATACAGTATATATATATATATGTATACTGTATATTATATAATATATACTATATATAATATATATTATATAATATATATATAATATAATATATATATTATATATATATTATATATATATATATAATATATATATTATATATAGTATATATGTGAAGATGACTTAGTGTAAGGATATTAGTGAGTGTCAGATTGTGGGTGTGAATGTTACTATGTTAAAGTGTGTAAATATTTGTAAGTGAGCACATATTTGTATAAGTGTGTAAATGCATGGGATTATGATTTTGTGAGTTTACAACTAAACATATCTGAAGGTATTATAGTATTAGGGTTTGTGGGTGTGCAACACAGTGTGTCAGAGCATTTGTTTTTGAGTGTCCAAATATATGCCTGACCATGTGAGTGTGTATTAGTAAATGTCTTTGTGGATGCGAGTGCTTATGTGACTGTGTGTTTATCTGTATGGGTGTTGGATTTCTTGACTGTGTGTATATGATTATATGTTTGTTCTTTATTTTCAGTGTGTGCTACTATGAGTTTGGATATAGATCTTTGAGTGACTATTTAAAAGTATGTATTTGTGTTTGACAGATTTTATGAGTGTGCATATGATTGTGTCAGTGTTTAAGTCTGCATGATTGTAGGTTAATTTGTGTGAGCATATGTGTGATTATATTTTAGTATATATGATTACGTGGAGGTGTTTATGTGAGTGAGTGTGAGCATTTTGATTTATGTAAATATGTATGAGTATGAGCAACTTTGTATGATTTTGTGGGAGTGGGTGTACGAGACTGTGGGTGTGAATTTTGAGCATGTTTTACTAATGGTGTGAGTGTGTTGTGTATACATTTCAATGTGTGGTGTGTAATTTTACATGATTGTAAGAACAATTATGTGGGTAGGTATAATATTGTGAATTGTTTGTGAGTATGTAATTGAGTTCTTTTCAGAGTTTGAGTGTATATATTTTGTGAATATGTGATATTATATGTATGTGAACGTGTCAAAGTACATGATTGTATGCGCCTGTATGTGTATGATTGTTTAAGTCTGGATGAATATGCAAGTCTGTAGGAGTGTATATACATCCTGTATGGAAGTCCATGGCTGTGAATCTTAGTGAGTGACTGTGTGGTTGTGTTAGGTGAGTGTGTTTGCCAGTCTGTTTCAGTGTGTGTGTGTGTGTGTGTGTGTGTGTGTGTGTGTG
>NC_034597.1:94452693-94453848 GCF_900095145.1 Mus pahari
AGAGAGAGAGAGAGAGAGAGAGAGAGAGAGAGAGAGAGAGAATATGAATATTTGCAAGTTTGCTTTCTATATGCTTGCTAGTTTGTGCTAATATTGAAACTCTTGAGTTCTCTATTTGGATGGATTCCAAAATAGAGACAAATCCTTAAAGGGAAGAAGAAAAGATGATTATAGATACGATTGGAGTTAGAAATCCAACAGAGAACAATTCAGAGCAGGAATCCCAGCTAGTTACATTGTGTGGGTACTTGCTGAGCCCATTAAATCTTCAGGACACATCAGTAAGTTTTTTATATTAAGAGACATTGAAGGAAGCTGACGTATGAGTGGCACTGGGACTTGTGCAGCTTGGTCTTTGTGCCTATGCTCATTTGGCTGTTAGCTATTTTTCTATATTTATTATTTGTCCATTTTACATTAAAAGTGCCTGGTTATTTTTCAAGACACAATATCCCTATTCTTCCGAAGATGTGCTGTTTCATTTTCATTTGGTTTTGGAAAAGGTGACCATATTGACTGAGTTTGCCCAAGGTTATCTTTGTTTATGTGTATTTCGCTGGCCAAAATGTTAATAATCCTAGTTGAGATGCTGGCTTACACAATAGATTTCCATTATCACCACGCATACTATTTATTGTGTCTTAAAAGATTTCTAAAAATAGTTAATTAGTCTCAAATTCAATTTTCTTAACTTCAAGATGAAGCTATTCAATGAGAAAAACAGGTAGAAACTAAATAGTGTACCTTTTCAGTAATATGTCTGTCATATATCTATGATCAACTCTAAAGAAAATGTAAGTTTCCCAATAGTCAAGATATGAAACAAGATTAGGTACCCAATAGACAAATAGATCAAAAGTCACATAATAATGTTTCTTTCACTTGTAAGGAAGAATGTAATGAAGGCTATCACAAGAAAGTAGATGGAATTATAGATCACCTTGTAAAATAACGTAAGTCTGATTCAGAAACACAAGTATTATGTGTTTCCTTTTTCATGTAAAATATCGAATTATATATAAGTAGAATGAGCGGAGAAAGAGAGAAAGAGAGCGAGAGAGAGGGAGAAAGAGAGAGAGAGAGGGAGAGGGAGAGGGAGAGGGGGGGAGAGGGGGAGAAGGGGAGAGGGGGAAAGAGGGGGAGGGGGAGAGGGAG
>NC_034597.1:94453891-94463732 GCF_900095145.1 Mus pahari
GAGAGGGAGAAAGAGAGGGAGAGAGAGAGAAAGAAAGAGAGAGAGAGAGAGAATGCCATCATAAGGCATTACTTGGTATCCAGATGAAGAGGGGTGTCGATGACATATGGAACAATTATTGGCCAGAAAGAGAAGAAACCATCGTGCCTGATGAATAGAAGCTTCTGAGCCTCCCCAGAGTGTGCTTCTGATGCACGTTTCAAGAGTATTGCTTATCAGTATGTAAACTGCTCTTTCTTTGAGTGTTTCTGCTATGTATTCTAAAATAATCATTACAGATTTCCTTTCTATTCTTGCAATAGCTTCCACTCATTCACCTGAGGCCAAGAAGATAAGGTACAAAAAGGTACATTTTAGGTGGTGAAATCTTTTGGTCAGTTTATCTGAAAGCACACTGTGGTGGGTGACAATTAGTGTATTCTAAATATTTACAACAGAAAAGAATTCTGTTGTCTTTAGACATTCTGTGGTCAACTCATGCATATTAACACAAGGTTTTCTTTCCATGTGTCTCTGACTGACTTTTGAAAAAACGGTTCAGAGACGAGGGTTTATCTAATGGACTGAGTAGTGATGGAGTGGATAGCTTACACATATTTCAAATAGGCGATAAGAATCTGCCTTGTACTCCTACTTCAGATCCATTATTGATCATGGCATCCAGATTCAGCAGGCAAATGAGAGGAAGCAGAGTTCAAAGCAAGGTGAGGGGCTCGTGGCCAAAAAAAATTCATATGCAGAGATTTTCTTATGGCCTTCTCTAACCCATATGGAAGTTCACTGCTTTTACCATTTAGAGTCCCCAGGAGATCCTGTCTGGAAGGAGAAATAAATCCCAACCCCTCTAACGCCAGGCCCTGGTTACTGCATGTGGGATATCGCTCAGCAGGCCCAGCTGCACTTGCAATTTTATATAAACATCTGAGGCCCTTCCTCAAGCACCAGTCTTACCTGTTCCTATAGAGCTCTTTCCTAATTTCACATTCCTTCCATGGATATGACCTTCAGAAATGAGGGCAGATATCAATCATGCTAAAGAATAAAGAGAGATGGGATTTGGGCCAGGACCCAGGATGTCAACCACCTGAATGAATCCTTCCCACCACCCACACTATCACACGTCTATGCAATGTGCCTTAGAGATATCTGAACAGAGGACAGACCTACTGAAGCCTATTTTTCATCCTTACATGGCTTTTCCCCTGAATCCTAGTGGAATATCACCTCCCCAGGCAATTACCCAATGGACCTGGCCCTAGAGTCATCTCGCCTGCCAAGTGTGTGGGAACAGATCCCATCACTACTGCCTTGGAGTTTAACTTTACAATAAAAACTCTACACCATTAGGCTGGGGGCCAAACAGCATTGCCTACCTTTGACAATGACCCAATCTTGGTGGAAGAAGGATGAGTGATGAGGAGGCGGGAACTAATCCTATTTGGTTGATGGGTATGCAAGAAATAGAACTGGAACACTGGTATTTCAGAAAGAGCCAAGACTCAAAAGTTACAGTCGTGCGTTTTCTCTATGCCTTTACTAATGTTTGAAGATTATGCAAAGTTCAGTTGATAAAACCATTTTTAATAGTTCAGTCTTTGTTTTCTCTTTTATTACCATCTGTTCCCTAATTTTCTCTACTCATCCTAAATTACCTGGTTCATCTGAACTTAATTACACCTCTGTGCATTGCCTACTTGATCAGTATTTCCTTCCTTCTGCTGCCATGATTCAGAGGTATCAGTGAAAACAGGGAGTTCCCATTTTGCAATTTTCATTAGAGATCTCTAGGGAGGATTCAGAATTTGAACCTATTTCTAGAATTATGGGAAGCTATTTCTTTTTAAAAATCATTGCTAAATTCTCCCTGAGAATGGAGACAGTTCATCAGATAAAGTATTATCGATAGATATTTTCAGTTGATTGAAGAAGCAGTCACTGTTAGCATTCTCTTCCTTCATTTCCCGCCACCTCTCCCCCTTCTTTTGCTCACAAGTGTATTTGGGTCTTATTTCTGTTATTCTTGTCATTCCTGCTACTGCAGTCAAATCTCTGTTTTCACAGACTTCCAAGTTTGTGTTTTTCAGACAAGTGCCTCTTGCCCTCATACAGTAAGTACACCTGTCTAGAAGAGAGACCCTTTTGTCCATATATGCTTCTTTGGCAGAGTTAATAAGATTGTACTAGACATGCAACCCAGAGGTCAGACCCAGTGTTAAAGCCCATTACGTTGATCTCTTACACATTTGGAAGCATAGATCAGTTAATTGTAGATTTAGGGAAATTTACACTGTATCCATTATTCATTTGTAATTTCTACAAGAATAAAATTACCCCTTTTAGTATCTTTGCCCTTTGATATTCTCTTCTATATTACAAAGGGCTTACCTGAATCAACTGTTAGTTATTAACTTTGTTCAACACAATTTAGAGTATTGGTTTGTTTCCATTTGTTTTAAGATATCCCAGGTAGTCTGGGGGTTTTCTATTCCATCTGACTCTCTTAAAGGTTACAGTTTATTTTACTCTACAGTGAAAGGAGTTTGTGACTGAGAATCAGAGAGAACACCCTTATTCATACTCTGTTTCTCAGGCCATTTTACTTGGGGTTGGCAGGGTGCGCACTCTTCACTTCATAGAATTATGCTACTGAGAAGTTGCATGTCCATGGTGAAAGAATAGGTTTTAAGTGTGTGCTCGAAGCGTCTCACTGATTTGAAATTGTAGAGTTCCAACTTGTCGATGTATCAAGTCTCGTTATGTGCAAGTTTCAAGCTGGCAAACGGAAGGGTTTCTGGCAAGCCCTGTTTTCTGAGTAAAACGATCTCTCCAGGCTAAGCATGAAGCCATCTGTAACAGCTTAAGTTGCTTCCTTAGTCACCAGGACAAAGTGATGGCAAGAGTGAAGTGGTTATTGTGAGCCCTTCGGACTTGCTTTCACCTCCAGGGCATTATGCTTGCCAGGAGGGTTTGCTGCATCCTGTTTGCTTGTCTCAGTGCTTCTTCTGCCTCTGAGTCAGGTCCTAACAACATTGTAGTGAGAGCTTTTCTCTTAGAAAAGTTTCCTTTGCAGATTACCCAAAATCGATAGAAAAAAAAAGCATCACGGGCCATGTAATGCAAAGTGTTTCAGCCTTGCAGTGAGCTTTGGGATTTGATGGCCCCCTTGTTGTCTGTACTGTGAGGGTGAGTGGTCAGTCTCCAACCTTCCTACCCTCATTTCTTCTTGGGAGACTTTGGACTTCATCAGCTTAGA
The DNA here is from genome assembly GCF_900095145.1 of Mus pahari. NCBI lineage: Eukaryota > Metazoa > Chordata > Mammalia > Rodentia > Muridae > Mus > Mus pahari. The sequence continues at coordinate 94,457,145 of NC_034597.1, forward strand.
AAAAAAAATCATATAAAGCAGCATCATATTGACATTTATGACGTCAACACAAATGTTCCTATTCCTCATCCCTGCATAAAGCGCCCTAAGGATTAACTCTAAAGAAAGACGTTCACATCTCAGTTTAATACTATTCCAACAGTGAAGATTCTCTTTGGGAGTGTCCAGTTTTCCCTCACGTGTAGAAACAGACGAGGTGGAACCCTGTATCACTTTAAACTGGTGAGACATATTTGTCCAATATCTTTTACAGAATAACACAAATATTAAAAAAAATAACTTCAGAACATTTTTTCTCTTCCATTTATTTAGTAATATAAACTTTTCAATGTATTTTTTTTTACTTAATATATATATCCTAAACTGTAAGTCTCACAATAATTTCTTTTTTTTTTTCAGGGAATTCTGACATTTGGGAAATGTTCTCTTAATTTTATTGTTAAGACTGCATGGAATCCGTCCATTTTCAGATTATATTCTGGGAAATTCTGCCTTCAGGCTGCCAACCCTAGCTTCCTATCCTTATTAGCCAATAGCTTACGGTAAGCAGTGTAAAGGAAAGAGATGGGCAAACATTTCAGGCAAATTTTCTTCAACTGGGACCTACTAAAGTGCATGCTGCAAAATAATTTTCTCGTTTTTGTCAAGTGATTAGAATCCAACTGTCGGAACATTCACAGCCTACTGCTTACTCCGCTTTCTAGGCTGAAGTTACACAATTTTTCCTAGGGTGCTATGGGCTAATGTTTAGTTTCCATAGGATGTTTCTTTACCTCTCCCTGCCCCAACAAGCCACCTTGTCTGCTTTTTTTCCCCCCAACAAGTTCAGCATCAGTACATGCATGATGTATCCCTGGGTAGTTGCATCTAGAATATTATCTTACTTTGTTTCAGTAGGTCGACTAGCACCAGTGAGCTTCAGTGAGGGAAAATTATTTATTGAAAATAATATATAAAATTAGTGCCTACTACATAATCACTTAAGATCCTGAAGAGTGGCATTGCCATTGTGTTGATGGAGGAGCTGACCTCTGAAGAGTGTGAGGTGTCTCTGCAAGTACAATATGGCACTGCGTGGCGCTGCTTGTCACAGTCCGTAGTTTCCTCACATCTGAGGACTTAGAAATAAACATTACCCTTTGGGAAAATAGATCTCTGGTAATTGTTTGTTCTTGATAGTACTTGGATTTCTCCACTTAATTCACTCATCTTCTGGTTAAAAATATGTATGGCAGATTATAGTTTTACAAATATGCATAAAATGATTCATGAACCATGAAGAAGAGACATTCATATCACAGATACAAATATCTAGGTCCCAGACCTCCAAAATTAAATGATTTGGGGAGAAGTAGAGAGAATAAATTTAAGATAAATATATAATAAATTCTCAGATAACTCCAAATCACAATAATAACAATAATAACAGTGGTGTATAAAATCTTCAAATAGCAGACAAAATATTTTAAAGTAAAATTAAAAATCTCATAAGGCAACTTTACTACATATTTCCACGGTTATGAATGTTTTGCATTTATTTGTTATGATTTATTAATTCGTTTTAGTACCTCTGACTTCTTTGGCTAATGAACTTCATGTATTAACCAAGCCCTCCAAAAATACAGTAGGAAGAAAAACAATTAATTATAATATGCTAAAATAAGGTTTGCATCCAACTAGATAAATTTGTAAGGATTTTCTTTTAAAAGTCATTAAAGTAGAAGAAAGCTTTTAAGGAAAAAATTGATTCCAAGTTTGTAATTTCTCTGACCTAACTTTTAAATGTAACAACAGACTACACACACACACACACACACACACACACACACACACACACACACACTTACTTTTTGAGGAAAAAGGTCATTTCAGGTATTTCATAAGTATCATAAAGAAATTATGATAAGAAAATACATTACTAAAATACCCGAATATTCGAAGTGATAACAGAAAGACGTTTTTGTTATTTGCTTCCTTATATATTCTATCCTTAGAGAGTGAATACCCACCATAGCAGATCCTTGAAGATCAAACACTGTTTCTCCTTTTATTTATTATTTGTAATTTATCATTGAAGGTAACATGTCTGTCCTAGTCTGCTCCGGCCAAGAACTATAAGTCTTTACCTGCCTTAGTAACTTGAATGCTGGGATTACAGATATAAAGCACCAGGTTGGACAAGTCCAATACTCAAAAACACTTTCTTTTTGGCTTTGTGTATGGTGGCATTGTCACTACTGTGTTCACATAGCTTTGCACATGGTGGCCATTGCCATTACTATGTTCACAAGTGACAGAGGCCGGGGACTAGACTCTTCCTTCCTTATTATAATCATACCATGGGGACTGAATCCCTGTGACATTATCTAACTTAATAACCCCATAGAGGCATTTTATGATGACTAACTTTAAGTGTGAGGGATTTAATGTGTGAATTTGCTGCGTGTGAGGCATACATATTCAGTATATAACAATGCTATCTGGTTTCTAGGTTTCCTTTTCTATAATTTGCTTTTTCCTACTACAATCAGTGATGTCAATTTTGTAACGCCATTCTTGCTTTCTGTCATGAGCTTTTAAAGTTGGCTGTAGTTCCCTCACATCTATATTTATTTCCCAGTGACTTCACTGGGAAATCTCAATGGATAGCATTGATGGTTGCTGAGTGCATTTCTGGGAACTGACTGACTCAACATGCAGTCTTCTTAAGCAATTTTATTTCCTCCTGAACAAGTATAACTTCCTAGGGGAGTTCCAATATCTCAGCCACTTGACTAGAAGCCATTATTGACTGTGGACGTCAATTAATCAAGTTTGCTTTCTTTAAAAGAAAATAAAACAAACAAACAAAAAAAAAACCCACCTCTTATTAGCCCTGAACCACAATGAGAAAACATTTGGCTAAGGTTAAGCAGTTATGACCATGTACTTCATTGTATTTGATGTCTCAACATCAGAATCCACACCCATTCATCCCTCGGATCTTCATGGGTGTGTGTTGCAAAGCCTTGTAGGTCTTTTGAGTTAGGTACTACCTTCTCCTGGGTAGAATAGATGAAGAATCCTTTCACCCTCTAGCATAGTCTGAGGTCTGACTCTTTTAATAGAACGGAAGGCAGTGCGGTGGTTTGAAAGGAATGGCCAAAGCAGCTCATGTATTTGAATTCTTTGTCACCACAGTGTGAAACTGTTTGCCAGGACTAAGAGGTATGTCCTTGTTGGAGTGTTCATGGCTTTTTTGGAGCAAGCTTGTCACTAGGGGTGGGTTTTGAGCTTTCAAAAGTCCGTCTCTCTTTAACTTCTGACTGTGGATCAGGATGTAGCTCTCAGCTAATTCTCCAGCACTATTCCTGCCTGGCTGTTTGAACATCTTGTTCCCCACCGTGATGATAATGGACACATCTCTGATACTATAAGCCAACCTCCAGATAAATGCTTTCTTTTATCAGAGTTGCCTTGGGCCATCTCTTCATAGCAAATGACTAAGTCAGTGATAGAAGGTAGAACTTGCGTAAAAATGGATGACATCTTCATCTAAGAGTGGGCTCGGGACCTGGAGGGATGGCTCCTGATTCTGAGTGCTTGCTGCTTTTGGAGAAGAATGGTGTTTAGCTCCTAGCATGTTTTGCTCTTTCACAGCCATCTGGCTGGACAGCTCCATTTACATGTGTGTGCACATACACACAAAGGTGTACACCTACCCCCACAGACACATAAACAAAATCAAACCAATCTTAAAATAGGTCTTTCTCTGGGCATAACTAATGAAAGGTTTTAACAAAAGAAAAGCGATTTCCTCAGACCAGAGAAGAATAGGGATGCGACTGGCAAGCATGCATTGGCTGGGAAATGGAGACCGAGCTTCTTATTCCTCTCCAACTTCTGTCTTTTAACAACCACCTCTTCTTGATACTTGGTACGGGTGGTTTGGTAAATCAACCATTTAACTAGCTTTGTAATTTTGTATACTGCATAATTGGATTTTAGGCTTTCTCTTTAGTCATTGCGGTGAATCGAAAAGGATGGCTTGTACACTTTTGTTACTTTATACTCTGAGATTTTCCTGTCGTGATTAATGGCCTCGAGATATAGAGATTATCCTGGATTACCCAGGCAGCCTTTTGTCAAACTCATAGCAAATCAAAGAGCAGATCATAAGATGGGGATCAGAATGAGAGACTTGAGGCATGACACAGTGGCCTTTCAAGGTGGAACAAGGGGCTCTAAGCTAAGCAGTATCAGCCAGAAGTTGTAAACGTGAGGAAATATAAGCTTCCCTTTCATCCATAAGAAGGAGCACAGACCTTTCCTGCTAGTTTACCTCGATTTTACTACAGAAAGCCCCATTGGTCTTCAGTTCTGCAAGATGGCATTTTTCTTTCTTTCTTTCTTTTTTTTTTTTTTTTTTTTGGTTTAAGCAACTACATGTTCCTTGATTTTTGTTTTTAAAAGAGCCAAGGTAAAATATGGCCATGTTTATTTTTTGTTTTTGTTTTTGTTTTCTGTTTTTTGGATTTTTTTTTGCAGTGATTATGTTAAAGTCAATATAGAAGATTTTTGCTTTTCTGTAACTACCCTAAATTAATAGGTGAAGTCTCTTAGGTTCCTCTGTCCTGCATTTCCTCATCTTTATGATACAGCCAGGATAATTATTCTCTCCCCTCCCTACACTCCTTTCATTGTTGATATGATGATCACACATCACCAACTTGATTACCAAATCCCTGCTCCCTCCCAGTATTCTATCCTGCACCACTGTTGTAACGTTTTAAGTACTCATTTCCTGGACTGGCTAATCTATCTTGGGTTCACCAAGAAACATCAGTGAAAACCTCAGCTCATTTTAAAGCCTTAAAACACTCCTTGACAGCTTCATATCTATACATAATAAGTCTTAGTCATTTTTAGCCCCATCACCTTAATCCCCCTTCCTTTGATGAAACCAAGTGCTGCCTTTTTTCTCTCTCCCTCTGTCTGTCTGTCTGTCTGTCTGTCTGTCTGTCTGTCTGTCTGTCTGTCTGTCTCTGTCTGTCTGTCTGTCTGTCTGTCTGTCTGTCTGTCTGTCTGTCTATCTGTCCCAAANCTGTCTGTCTGTCTGTCTGTCTGTCTCTGTCTGTCTGTCTGTCTGTCTGTCTGTCTGTCTGTCTGTCTGTCTGTCTGTCTCTCTCTCTCTCTCTCTCTCACACACACACAACACACTATAACCTGTTTCTTAACAATTTTCTTTGAGAATTGAGTACTCTGATATCCTAGAGCCTTTAAGAAAATCTAATTTATTCTAGATGTTTTAAGTGAGCTTCATTACGAGAAGAAATTCTAATAGAAGAGAAGCACTTTCTGTAGTTATCACTACTCTATTAAGAAAGGGAAAAAGAAAAGTTCAGTTAGAGCCAGTCTTGCTAAGGATAAACCAGTTAGTAACGGGTTTCAACCAGTGTGTGATGGGTATGCACATCTCTCTTTCTTACCTTGTGACCCCTTGCTACAGCTACTTATTGGCCAACTCAAGTCAAACTCAAACTGGACACATGTTCAAAAATATGTACTCAGTAAAAATTCCTTGCAAGCTCCAAAGCACAACACTCAGAAAAGAGCTAGGAACATACATAAGATTAAATTACTAGTCACTGTGGTACACACCTTTAGTCCCAGTGGCTGGTTGGCAGAGGCAGGTGGATTTCTGAGTTGGAGGCTGGCCTAGTTTACAAAGTATTAGGGCAGTCAGGCCACACTGAAAAATCCTGTCCTGCAAATAAAAAAATACATTAATAAATAGCAAATTTTCAATGCATTATTAAGAGCCCTATTCATCAGAAAATATAAAAATAAATACAGATAAATGTAGTTTATTCCACTCATGGAGGGGAAGTGAGTGAAGAAGCAAGGGAGATTAGAAGGAAATGTAATAGAGGTTTTGATGCATGATTTTAATGACAGCTGGTGAAAATCTTAGGAATTTTCATGAATAGCACCTAAAATTAATAAACAGTATAATAAGCATGTGGGCATGGATATGTACAAAGGAACATATAGAAAATGAATTTAGATCATTCCATTAACCAAGAAAAAGTCCACTATTGGCATTTTCAATTTTTAAGACAATTCAAAAATTAAAAATATAATATAATTTTATCATTTTCTTCTTTCTGTCCCTTTTCCTTCTCCAGCCCTCCTCATCCCCCCCCCCCATTACTTTCTTAAATCCTGGACTATGTTTCTTTAATTGTTGTGTGTGTATATACATATTCCTTAATATAAAAATATAATCAGCTCAGTCTGTATAATGACTTGTGTGTGTGTGTGTGTGTGATTTCAGAGCTGACCATTTGGTATTGAAGAGCCAGTCAGTGTGTCCTTTCCTCAGACAGTCTCTTTCTCCTGCTCGCAGCATTTATTCACTCCCTATGATTCTTCTTCTGGGCTTTATAATATGTTCCCCTTCCACATTAACATGTCTACTGGCATAGTCCTTGTTCAGGTCTTAAACATGCCTGTATTATTTCTTCTTCTTCTTCTTCTTCTTCTTCTTCTTCTTCTTCTTCTTCTTCTTCTTCTTCTTCTTCTTCTTCTTCTTCTTCTTCTTCTTCT
>NC_034597.1:94463897-94480707 GCF_900095145.1 Mus pahari
TTTGGTTTTTCGAGACAGGGTTTCTCTGTGTAGCCCTGGCTGTCCTGGAACTCACTCTGTAGACCAGGCTGGCCCCAAACTCAGAAATCTGCCTGCCTCTCCCTCCCAAGTGCAGGGATTAAATGCGTGCCCCCCCCCCACTGCCCAGCAACATTTCTTAGATATATAAAGTCTAGACATACCCCTTCACCTTCCTCATCTGCAAGATTGGAGTGATAATAATAATTTATCTATGATTGGGGTAATTATTCAAAGATAGTGCTGCAAAATTCTTAGTTCAGTGCTCAATACAAGGTGGTCTTCTTCTGTAAATACTACTACTATAACTACTTCCTGCTTATTGTACTTTCTCAATTACATTATGATTAGAATTGTGAACATTAATGTGTTAATATCTCTAATTATACCAGATTCTTATGTAATTATTAAAGTTGAGACCAAAAATGTCCCCCAAAGATCATATGCTAAAATCTTGGTTTCCAAAAATGGTTTTAGGGAAATGATTCTGTCAAGAGAGCTTTGACTTCAACTATGGAATACGACACTGATAATTTATGAGATGTGATGGAAATTTCAGAGGTGAAGGGAATGAGTCTCAGGGAGTGTGTACTTGCACAACTATTCCTTGTCCTGGCTGCCTTTTCTCTTTCTAATTTCCTGCTCACCATGAGGCAATTTACCTTGCTCTTATTTCTCTTCCCTGCTATGATGTCCTGCTCTGCTAGAAACTTGTAGAAATGGAGCCAGACCAACATGGTCTAAAATCTTTGAAACCTTGAGCCAAAATAAACCTATCCTCCTTTAAACTGATAGCGTCTGCCATTTTGTTATAGTGATGGCAATCTGATTAGCCTAGTAATGTTTGCTCAATCTTGTGATTACCTTATTACTTGACAGATTACTGAGGACAAGCTAACCTATATAGATAGCTTTTTCTCTTGTAGTGCACACACACACACACACACACTACTTCCTGATTATTGTACTTTTTCAATTACATTATGATTAGAATTGTGAACTTTCTCCTACTAAATGAATATGATAAAAATTATATTATTTCTCTTTAGTAAATAAATATAGGCAACTGAAGAAGCTTGTTCATTTGACCTTTTATAATATATTTAAGTATCTATTATTAGCATCTCATGAATTACTTCATGACCTTTCACAACACTGCAGCAATGATGTGCTAACACTAATTTTTGAACTTTGTTCTTCTGACTCCAAATGCCATACATTCCATTGCCTGTTGAAATAAAATTTGGACCCCTAAAAACCTGCCAACCACCTATTCCATTACCATCTGAAGTAAATCTGACCCTTTACCAACTTCAGCTTAGATTACTCATAGGTCGATCCAGATAAATAAGAATCCAATACATTTTAGTGATCTCCTAACGTAATTTTTCGGCCTCCCTGGCTCAAAATCATTTTAGTGAACCCCAAATTTAATTGTCAGCAAATCTAACTGCATTTCTGTGCTTCAATGTAAGTGAGTAGGTGGTAGATAAGATATGACACAAATAATATAGGTGGGTTGGAGAAGGCTGGAAATGGAAGTGTAGAGGAAATGTTTCTGTTTTAGAGTTAATTGATGAAGATAAGGAAAGGGCCTGACTTCAGCTGCAATGTGGCGGTCATGACTGGAGGAGTGAGCAGGACTGTTCTCTGCAGTTCTTCAACATACGTCTCTCCTCACCCTTCTGTACCTTCGTAAAAAATCATATTCTCATATTTTAACAGGACTCACAAAATATTTGATGATTCACCTAAAGTTGCCTTTTGTGCTTTGAGAATTATTGGTTCAACTTTTCAGTCTCTCTCTCTCTTTTTTTTTTTTTTTTTGATTGTTTGTTTTTTCTTTTTTATTTATTTTTCTTTTTATTTTTTTATTAGATATTTTCTTTATTTACCTCTCAAATGCTATCCCAAAAGTTCCCTATACTCTCCCCCCTCCCCTGCTCCCCTACCCACCCACTCCCACTTCTTGACCCTCGCATTCCCCTGTGTTGGGTCATATAACGTTTGCAAGACCCAGGGGCCTCTCTTTCCAATGATGGCTGATTAGGCCATCTTCTGCTACATATGCAGCTAGAGACATGAGCTCAGGGGGTACTGGTTAGTTCATATTGTTGTTCCACCTATAGGGTTGCAGCCCCCTTCAGCTCCTTGGGTACTTTCTCTAGCTCCTCCATTGGGGGCCCTGTGTTCCATCCAATAGCTGACTGTGAGCATCCACTTCTTTGTTTGCCAGGCACTGGCATAGCCTCACAAGAGGCTGCTATATCGGGGTCCCTTCAGCAGAATCTTGCTGGCATGTGCATTAGTATCTGGGTTTGGTGGCTGTTTCACACATCGCAGAGCTATCGAACCAGACACACTACTCACTAAGCTAGTGATCCCTAACTTTTAAAGTATTTTATCCTTTATTCCTGCTTCCTTAGCCTCTCAAGGCCATAATTATCTATTATGAGCATATATCAGTAGGTACAATGTTCATCTGTCACCTATTCATCTACTATATATTATATATATTAGGCATGAATCACATATATATTTTTGGTTAGTAAATGTGCATTTGTACTATAATTGTATGCTGATGATGTATGATAGTGATTATAGTAGAACATGAGATAATTACAGGAACCCATTACAACTCACCATTTAATGTATGATAACAAGATAACTTATTCAGGCATTACTACTATCAATAATACTGCTTTAATTAGAAATATGGCCAAAAAATTGCATTGAACTTTACAAAAGCTGAGTAGACTGATTTAGCACATATATGAATGGTATAATAATAATAATAATAACAATAAAAATAGGTAGTTATCTACAAAGATATCTTGTATGCATAATATTTAAAGTATTTTATTAAATCTGGGGAAATAAAAGAAAACATATAAAAAGTTATTAGTATAGGACACTGAACTACAAATGGAGTAAATGCAAAATGGAGTTAGTGGTACTTTTCTTTTTAAAGGCTTTACCAGTTAGTATACTGAAGCGCTTAGATTTAAGTGAACTTTAATCATGATTGAATGCCTTTGGAAGCAAAGTGAAGTTGCAAACAAATAAATGATCTCTGCAAATTAGGAGGTCATCTGGAGTCACCGGCCCTCAGAGAGAGCGTGCTGTATGCGCTTTGTTCTGTAGTTACAGGCTTGTAAGCAGTTTCTGTGTTGGTTTTTGTCTAGACTTATAAAACCTCTCAATAAAGCCTTGGAGACACTGAATTGCTTTCTGTCTCATGGAAAAGTCCAGAGCAGAGCAGTGCTTCATGCTCTCTGAGACATTTCTAGGCCTGCAGTCTTTCCCAGCATCATCTGCATCAAAGAAAGGTGCTGGTCTCAGGAAAGTATTGTCCAAAAACTATTGGGCAAGGACTTTATCAACTGAGATAGGGACTAACTATACAATAGGTTCAAGATAAGAAAGAGCATTGTGAAGCACAGATAAAATCTGATATTTTTTCATTCATTCTATGGTAGCACTTTTATTATGAGAAGTAAATCTTTGACATGTCATCCATAATGTTAAAATTTTGTAATAATGGAAATATCTGTCAAAATGAATATATTTGTAGAGTACATATATTGTAACATATATGTATATACATACAATATAATATACATTTATAATCGTGTATAATATATAAAATATATACATATAATATAATATGTGAGATATGTTATATAATAGATATTCAATATATATATAGATTTTGGTTTTCTGTGGTATTCTTTTATCTTAGGTTTATTCTTAGGTATTCTCTTTAGTTTAAGTTTTGGTGACTATACTTATAAAGTATACATAAATATTATTTATAACATATAGCCTAAGTATATTAATACTGATACACCCTGCTTAGTATGTATAAAGTTACATACTATGTGTATACACTACAGACTGTGTGTGTATGATTTCAGGGCTTATCATGTGCAATTGGGTAACCAGTTGGGGATGCTCTTCCTTGGAGAAGACTCTTTCTCCTGCTCTGAGCATGTCTTAGTCTCCTGTTGTTCCTTGTGTAGGGATGGGGCCCTGTGAGATTTCCTCCTTCCATGTCAGTGTGTCTGCTGGTGTCCTTGCTCAGGTCTTTTTAGATAGCGATGTTGTGTTGTTGAGACTTCATGGCTGAAGTTTCCCTGACATTTCTAGGAGACACAATTTTATAGCAGACTTCATTTGGCCCTTACAATCTTTTTGTCCCTCATCTGTGATGTTCTTGAGATGTAGGTGCAGGTGTTGTGTTGCAGGTGTATCACTTGGGCCTGTGCACCACAGAGTTATGTGTTCTTTATATTTTGCTTGGTTTTTGTTTTCTGTACCTGTTCTTTTACACCCTTGGTTAGGTTTATTTATAGGTATTGTATTTAATTTGAGAATTTTTGAATGGATTGTGACCATGACCTCTTTCTTTGTGTGTTTGTTGGTGGTTTATAGAAGTGTAATTGATTTTTGTATGTTAGTTCTGTATTGTGCCAATGTACTGAAATTGTTGATCATGTATAGAATTCTTTTGGTAACATTCTGCCTTTTCATACTGTTTGCCAACAGGGACAGTTTGTCTTTGTTTCCTACTAGCGTCCCTTTGCTTTTCTTCTGTTGCTTTATGACTTCAGCTAATCCTTCAAGCACAACACTGAAAAGAATAAGGGACTGTAGAGCCCAGTCTTATTGCTGTCTTCAGTTGAATTCCCTTGAGTTTGTCTCCATTGTTTTTCCCCATTGGGTGTGTGTTTCTCATATGTAACTTTTATTATGTTGAAGTATGCTTCCTCTAGACTTTTTCTCTCTAGCACTTTTATTACAAAGACATATTGGATTTTCATCAAACTTTTTTTCTGCATATATTGAGATGATCATGTCATTTTCATTTTAAAATCTAGATATGTGAATTAGTATATTTATTGACTTGCATAATTCCATGTTAAAGTCAACTTGGTCATGGTGCATACATTTTTGTGCATATCTACATTCAGTATGCAAGTTTTTTCTTGAGTGTTTTGAATGTATATTTATCAGGGATATTAGCCTGTATTTTTCTTTTTGTGTTCCTGTATCTTCCTCATTTGAATATTAGAATAATACTGGCATCATAAAAAGAGTTTGGTAGTGTTTCTTCAGTGCATATGTTTTAAATAATTTAGTATGTTAAGGTTGTAGAACTTCTTTATTATAATTCTGTAAATTTATCTGAGCCTGGGCCCCACCCCTCCTCTTTTTCTTTTACGTTGTAAGTCTTTTTATTACTGTTTCTATCTCTCCTTGTTTGGTACGGATCTATTCAAATTGTTGTTCTCTTATTGATTTAAGTGTAGTGGTTCAGAGGAATAAAGAAATTTGTTTATTTGTTTTTGATTTTCCAACTTAATGGACTGCAGGTTTCAAGAAGCATTTACTTATTATATTCATTTCTTTGGTTTATGTTCTAATGTTTCCATGTTCATTCCTGAGTCTGGATCTTCCCTTTCTTTTGCTTAGTTGGGCCATTGCTCTGTCTTATCTTCCCAGCTCTCAGATGCATTGATTCTTTGATTTATTGTTGTTGTTTAAGTTTTCTTTTCTTTTATGTTCTGATGTATATTGTTTCTTGCTATCTTTTGAACTTAGGTTTGGTTTTGTTCTTGTTTTTCCAGCTTTTTTTTTTTTTTTGTTATAGCATTAAGTCATTTATTTGTGCTTTTCTGATTTTCTAATATAGGCTTTTACACTGTACACACTGTACTCTGTACACTGTGCCCTGCCCCAAGTAGCACTACTTTTCATGCGCCCCAGAGGCTTGCTCCTGTTGCCTTTTCATTCTCATTTAGTTGCAGGAATTTTTATATTTTTCTTGGTTTCTTCTTTTACCCACTTATCAATGAGTAATGAGTTTAAAAATGAAAAGGTTGTGTACTTACTAGAGACCTGTTTACTGTTGATTAGTTTTATTTCATTGTAGTTGAACAGGACATAATTATTTCTTTCATTCTTAATTTGTGAAGATTTGTTTCATGAACCTGGTTCTGGCTGTTTTAGTGAAGTGTCTGTGAGCTGCTAAGTGGAGTGTACATTCTTTGGTGTTGGCCATGCTTTAGTGTAAGGGATTTGTTTTTTTGTCCTGGGGTCTCCTAGGTAATTCTTATTTGAGGACATTTCTATATAACTTGTAGATTTGTGTGTGTGTGTGTGTGTGTGTGTGTGTGTCTTTGATAATCCATATTATTTGTATATTTGTGGTAATATCTGTTAATATAGAGTTTTGTTAGTTTTATCTAATGTGGAGAGAGGGTAAGTTGGGATAGAATAAGACTGAAATAGAATATGTAGACCAGATTGAGCCGGGAGGTTGAATATGGCTTAGGTGGAGTGAAATATGGTGGATTTGGGTGCCTTGAATGGCATACTACTGTGCATTTTGGTTAAAGTCTGGAGTTTTGTGGTAGAGCTAGAGGTTTGGGAGGGTGAGTGGAGGGAAGGATAATGATGGACTTAATGGGCTAGCCTCAGGCACAAGATATATAGGACCTGACTTGGTAAAGAAGTTGGATGAGGAGTGTGGTAGATTGTTGGCAGACAGTGGTATCCTTGCTGGAGACTGGAGGTTACAGGTAACAGACTGCGATGGCCAAACTAGCTAGCGCATTTTATGTAGGACCTGGTATCTGGGAGTTGAGAGGCATATGTGGAAGGGAAGATCAGGGGAACTCAACTGGTTAGACCATGGCACACGGTGTTCAGGATCTGTCTGGGTGGAGAGGTTGGATCAGGATAAAACTTTTGAAGCTGAAATACTTCAAATAATAGTAAATCTGAGTATGCTGGCATGCATCTGTAAATGGCACTTGAAGGTGGAGGTAATGGACTAGACGTTCAACGTTAGATGGTTACATGGCATCCTGTATTTAAAACAAAGAAACATTCAAATAAGTTGGCATAAAACAAGCAAAACTAAACAAAAACAGACAACAAAAATTACTTTTATAAGTTAGGAAACCTTTCCCTTTACTGTGTGCTTTGTGCCTTTATTTTTCTGGAGTAGCTACCCTATTGTAAAATGTTTCGCTACAATGATAAGTAAATACACTGATTTCAGACACCCTGGCATATGTAAGTCACGATTTACAACATTCATATTATCTTTCTCCTCGATCTCTAATCTCTTAATATTTATAGTATGGGTAGCATAGAGTTTTTAGTACTCCTAAAATAGGCCTAAGTATAAAGAACGAAAATACAAGAATCATTGTTAAAGAAGAATAGATCACAAACCAGGAAGCTTGCAAATATTTAAAAAGTATTTTACATTAGAATATAACCCCCTATAGAATCCAGAAAGAAAATATAAAAATTTAAAGTATGTTTATACACATAGGGTTAGGCAAATCCTCAACACTACAGTGTTTTCTTTGAAGCTTGATGCCCTGATTTCAATCTCTAGACTGTGAACAAAAGACCTCAAGTTGTCTCATCATTTATCACATAAAATGAAAACTATGAAAAGTTTACTGAGCATGGTTGCACATGCCTAAAACCCTAGCACTTGGGAGGCAGAGGCAGGAAGTTCATGAGCTCCAGAGGAATGTGGGGTCAGTGTGACCCCATTTCACAAACAACAAACAGCAAGAAAAACAAAAGCAAAGGACAAAGAGCATGACATGGAATGAGGTGAACTGGAATTGTGTCCAAATTCTGTCTCCAGGCAAGGATGGAAAGAAATAGAATGAAGAATTCACTATCTTCATCCTGATCAATTTTTCCAGCAAGTGCCGGAGGACAGATGAGAAGAATCAACTGTGATAATCTTCACACCAAAAGCAGCTCAGACGGATTATAATTGTTGCAATCACAGTGAAGTGGAGGCCAATTATTATTCGTCTGAGAAACTGTCCAGAGTTCAATCCTTTTTGCTCATTTGCCCTAGAGGTTGTAACTAAATTGCTAGGGAATCCCCTAGTCATATCTGCTGTACTTTATGTAAATGACTTCCCCTTTATACTCGAAACTCTATGGGGAAATCTGTATGTACATGATATACACCAAGATTCACTATATGATTCTTTAAAACATTTATGTTATTTGATGGGGGCTCATTATTATTATTATGATGATGATGATGATGATGATGAGGAGGAGGAGGAGGAGGAGGATGATGATGATGATGATGATGTTATTTTATGTGTTTGGGTGTTTTGCACATTATATATATATATATATATATATATATATATATATATATATATATATATATTTACCACATATATGCCAGGTACCTATAGAGTCTAAAAGAAGGCACTGGATCTGCTAGACTAGAACTGGAGTTACAGATGGTTGAAAGTTGTCATATGTGTGCTGGTAATTGAACCTAGGTCCCGTGGAAACAGACAGTGCTCTTAGCCTAGACCCACACTATATGATTTTACAAGTATATGTGAGTTGCTAATATGTAAGGCACTATGTTTGGCATCATGTAAAACTCAAGAAGATCTATCAAGTAGGATGATATGAGCACTAGAAGATGAACTATACATTTAAACAAAAGGTATTTGACTGGTATAGAGATAGTAGAAGCTTAAGCAAGTTAACATTACATTGTTAGAGCTTTATTACAGTGTCCATATTGACCCCAATGTTTTTGGCCAAACTTTGAACCCCTGATCCTTCTGCCTCTTCCTCTCTAAAGGCAGGAAGACAGGTTTGTGCCTCAGTCCCTCCTCTGAGAAGCATTTTCTTAGTCACTGCAGTGATCTGACTGTGACAGATCTGTAGACACAGTTTGTCATGGGCTGTTACCATTGGATGAAGGCCAAAAACTTGATTAAATATTTTATGGGCAGATTTAGTGCATGTATAATTATTTAAAAATAATATTTTAATGACTTCTTTGAGAATTTCATAGAAGGTACTTTAACCATATTTACCCCTTTACCAACCCAACTTCATTGTTGTTTCATTTTTAAACCTGTTGAGTCATTTATGTTGTCTAAATATTCCTGGATGCTGTGCCTTTCTTGGAGCATAGTCAACCTTCAAAATGTTACACCCTTCAAAAAGAAAAACAAAAAAAAGAGTCTTCCTCTCACAGCAGCTATGTAATACTTATAGCTTTTTAACTACAAATGGTACGTTGTATTTATCAAAGCTTGCTCAAGTTTTGTCTGTCTTGAGCTTCTGTCAGATGTATGCTATCACAATAATTGTGAGTTTGTATGTGTAACTATCTTGTTCTATCTGGAAAACACTGTTTCCTTGTAATCATCCACCACCTCTGGCTCTTATAATCTTTCCACATTTTCTTCAGTGAAGAACCCTGAGCCTTGAGAAGGAGTGATATGTATGTCATGTTTAGGGCTGAGCACTCACAAACCTTTATTTTCTCCATGTTGACTATTTTAGGGGTCCTGTTAATTGCAATTTACTACATGGAGAAGATTCTCTGATGAAAATTGTAAGGTGATCTGATCAATGTGGATGGTAATAAGTTACTTGAGATAGCTTTAAATATGTCCATTTAGTAGGATAATAGTATTGGGTTGTTCTTAGGAACTGTCTTAGGAACTGTCTAGCCCTTTTAATAATATGAGGCATAGGTTCTATCTCATGGAGCATGCTTTGGGTCTAATCAGAAATTGGGTGATTACTTCAATGAATTTATGTTACTGTTACATTTTTTCCATCTGTTCCAAAGTTTTTATTTTTTATTTTTTAATCATAAGAATTTTATTATTGTTTCTATCTTGATTGTTATGGTCTGAGGTATTAATCGTCCAGTCAAAATTTCATGACAGTATAAGGATAGAGATATACAATGAGACATTCTGTATCTTATCTTAGACAAATGTGTAGGAGACGGCTTCCGTAGTTCTCCTCTTAGTGTATTTATTAGGATGAAAATAGCTCTATGCTTTTTCTCAGATTTGCTCCACATTACCTAAATATCTATTCTAGTTTTATTTCTGTTGTTGATAAAATATTCTGACCATAGGCAGTTTATGGAAAAGGGTTTCTTTTAGCTTACAGTTCAGAATATAGCCCATTGTGTGACAGTGGCAGAGCCTGTTTTAGGTAGTAGTCACATCTTATTCAGAGTCAAAAGTAGAGAGACATAGATGCTCTAATGTTTATTCACTCACTCAGCGGCTTGTGTCCACATTAAGTTATTTAAACTTTTTATTATATACAATTATATTTAGTTATAAGTATATGTGTGCTTCTACATGTGGAGCTGTGTAGAGAGTCCACAGAAACCAGAATAGGGCAGTCAACGCCCTGGGGCTGAAGTTACAGGTGATTATGAGCCATGTTGGGGCTGGAAACCAAATTTGGGTCCACTATGAGAGCAGTGAAGTTCATTAATTTATGACTCGCTTCCCCACATGTCATTTTTTTTTTTAAAAAAGGATAGCATTTTTAAACATTTAAAGAATGTGTGTGTGTGTGTGTGTGTGTGTGTGAGCATACACCACTTGTTTGTCTGTTTGTCTGTTTGTCTGTATGTATATGCATGTGAGTACACATTCCTATGATGGTCAGATGGAACAGCTCCTCCTGGAATTGGAGTTACAGGTTCTTGGAAACCACCTAACAGTGGTGCTTAGAAGCTAACTATGATCTTTTTCAAATTCAGTGCAGTTGCCTAAAGGCGGAGCCATTTCTCCAGATCGTAATTTTTCCAGTTTTATACAGCTTAGAAGTCCCTGCCTCAGGAATGGAGCTGCCTACCATAGACTGAATCTTCCCACATCAAATAAT
Source organism: Mus pahari (assembly GCF_900095145.1). Lineage (NCBI taxonomy): Eukaryota > Metazoa > Chordata > Mammalia > Rodentia > Muridae > Mus > Mus pahari. Next base: position 94,474,641 of record NC_034597.1, read on the forward strand.
TTAAATAAGATAATCCCACACAGATATGTCCACAGGCCAATCCAATATTAGCAATCTGTCATTTGAAGGTCTGTTCCCATGTGATTATAGGTTAGGTTCAGTTGAAAATTTAAGCTAACCATCAAAGTATCAATATTTATATTGCTCTCTTAGTTTATCCAAACTTGTTATGTGTGGTTGATATGGCTTTCCAGGAAGATGTAGGGAATTTTAAAATGCACTTAACAAATTCACCCGTGTCTGCATGCATGACATTCAAAGTGCAAACTAATAGTATGTAATGCATACATTATTTCTACTTTAGCTTCAACATGTTTTTTCCTGTAGATATTTGTAAGCATTTTGTTTATGTGGAAAATAAATAAAGTATTGAAATATGAACCACATTCATAGTCTAGTCATTTGAATGGGAAATTCTACTTAACACATTAAAGATAAAAGGTCTCACAAAATCATGTGGATGTTCAGGAATAGCTATGATATTTAGAGACAGATATTGAAGACCTAGTTGGGTATTTTATTTAACATCTGTTATGGTTTTGTGTGAGTACTCTTGACAATGGCAAGCCATGTGAATAAAATGGCTCTTTTAAGAAGTTAGACAGGGCTACAACTTGTTAAATTTAATATACAGGGTAATAATTGAATGCCAATTTCATGTCAGGCTGTAATCATGTAAAGCTATGTGTACGCAAAACTGAATCATGAGACTTCTAATTCTTTCAAGGGTTCCAGTAAACATCACGGAAGATTCCTCAGAAAAATTTATACTGTCGGTTTTATAACAGAAGCGCCAACCAAGAGGTTAGAGGAGGCTTTCCTCCCTAATTCATCTCTGTAAAGGAAAACCTGGAGCTCCTGACGGTCATTTTCTGTTTGTTCAAACAAGCAGAACTAAACCAGTTGTGAATATACATTGATTCCAGTCAACAGAAGGAAACAAGGAAATTCCAATAAAATAATCTCGTAGATGGAAACTATGTGATAACCGGAACAGGCAGGGCCAGGATGCAGAAAGCCTTGGATAGGTTAACTAATACATATCAGAAGCCTTTTTCAGCCCTTTTGTATGCTATCTCTGGTATGAGTGGAATTACTATTTTTCTGATCCATCTCAAACTCTGATCTCTGACACTTTATAAAGTAGTCTCCCTTTTCTACAGAAATTGGGTTTATGGTATAGAAACATTTAAACATTCCTCTGTATTTGAAATAAATTCAAAGTATTACCAAAAATAAAATGAAAAATTAGCTAAAACATTTTTTTAGTATAGCAGCATACTTTTACAGGTATTTTGCAAATATTCTCCGTCTTTTATAATCAATAAAGTGTTTGAATAATGAATTATATTTTTATTATTATGCTTTTAATATTTTAGACAAATATATGATGTTATCAATATGAAATATATAAATATATATTAACTAATTATAGGTCAAAATGAGGCTGTCTATATATAGACAGTATATATATATAGTGCAGTAATGAGAAAAAAGATCACACTAAATGGTGATGATCGCATAGTCCTTGTGGATGATACAATAGTGCAGTGAATATTTTAAAATTTGTGTTTATAAATATTTAATAGTTGCTTTTATCACTTGTTTTCTTATTTTTTCATTTTATTTTTTCACTTTTATGTATGTGCACATGTGCTGTGATATGTGTGTGGAGACCAGAGTACAGCTTGCTGGAATTGGTTTTCTCAGTCCACTGGGTCATGAAGACAGAACTCAAGTCATTAAGGATTGGGGACAGATACTTTTACCCATTGAGCCGGCTCAACTGCCTTTGTCTCTTTTACCCTTAAGGAGTGCAGCTTAATGCTGTGGCTGACTGCCTATATTCATACCAGAGTTTCTTTCTTTTCTAGGGTAACCTTGAATAAATGTCCTATGTTCCCATTTCTTCAAATGGAAAGCATTAGTGGCACCCACATCCTGGTGGCAACCAACAGCTCTCTATGTGGACTTCAGTTCTGATTGACAGGGGAGAAATCAGGCAGACCTGGTACTGGAAAACTAGTCAACTACCCAGGTCTAGTGAGGTCATGGGTCTTAGAGGATGCACCCTGCTGCCACTTTACAGGACCAGTATTGTGTATAGCAACATTAAAAAACTTATTCTTGTAATCTATAGCTAAGTGTAGTGCTCACCTCTTATCAAAGAGACTTCTCTTTGCAGCAGAAACAAATCATTACAGAAATCCACAACTTCATAATCAACTGATAGTGTGGGGCCCAATAGTAGCTGCTATTTATCACACAACCTCTGCACTGAAGGCTCAGGGAATGTTTCAGTTGACGAAGAGAAAGGAAGATTTTAAGAGCCAGAGGAACAGGAAGTCTGTAGTGACATTGTGTCTCAGGGAAATCACAGAGAAGCTTCACCCTGATACCTCAACAGTATGACCACCTAAGACCTTGACACCAGCAATAGACTTTCCATGGAATGGGGAAAGTCTCATGTGGCCCTACCCTTAGACAAAGAATGATAGCAAACTAAAGATAAAATATTATTTTACAAAATTCTAAGACTAATGTATTTTTTGATTAAAAATATTACTTCAGCCACTTTGGTTTATAATTTTAATTTGTTCACACACCTCTCAATCCTTCTGTCAATTATTCTTCTGCCATATTTTTATACGTGTGTTCACTTGTCTTGTTATTATAGTCTGTTCATCTGGTTGCTTTTGTAAACAGAATGAGTTTTATTTTTTGTTGTGTTTGATGGTTCATATTGCTCAGTTCCACAAAGGTCAGCACTTGCCTGTCCCTGAAGCAACTTCCTTATCTCTTTTACCCAATCCAATTGGTATTCAAGTCTCTAATTTAGAATTTGTCAAGTCTTATCTCCTGTTGTAATTACTGAGGTGTTTATCTTAATTTCTTTACTGGATTATTTTGAGGAAAAATGTTTATATTTTTCATCATGTCTGTCAGAATATTTTTGGCATAGAGAGTCAATAGTTACCTCTCGAATGAAAGTATTAAGGTAATAAGTAACTGTAGAGGAACTGATTTCATGTTTATTAGTGAGATTCTTTTGTTGTTGGGTCTCATGGGCACTTTCAGGGCTGTTATAATGTGACTTGCTCACAAGTGAATCTCTAAATATGACCCCCACCCCCCATTACAATTCCAGGGGTCTGGAATTGTAACACACCAAATGTGCTTTTAAGATCCTATAAGTTTTTCTAAAATATCACAGATCCTAGACTTAAAAAACAGTGTTAATGATATTAATATAGAAAACACATGCAGTAATTAGGATGTTTGCCTACATGTATGCACAATGTTAAATGTTTTACTGAATTATTATACCTTTTCCCCCAAACAATGGAACACATTTGTGTTACAGAATGTTAAGGTAATTTTTCAGCAACACATGTATTGCTACAGGTTATAGTGGTAAAGATTATAAATTAAGGCACTCATGAGTCAGTCAACTCAACTGGTACTATACCTGAGTGAAAAATAAGCACTGGACTTGATCTCTCGGCTTGTCATTTATTTCTTTCTCACAAAAGTATGGGACTCAGGTGGTCAGATGCCAGCGATCACATTCTGCCTGAATAGTTCATAAGGCATGCCACAAATGCATAGGACCTGCTGGGTGAAATAAAAAAGCCAGTAGAGTGAGAGACAATTTTAGTGACCCAGGTCAAAGGCCAATATGTTTGTGGTGTTTTACAAATGCTTGACAGACTAAACACACACCTCCTAGGGGTAACTATTAGACTGAGGAGCTAAAAGCAGTCCTTGAGCTCTAAGGCTTCTTACAGAATTCTCCTTATGAAAACACGTAAGTCATGCAGTACTAGTCTCATGGTTACAATATTTTTCCTACTACTGAATAGTTTGAGTATCCGTATATGTAGTCTACCGGTGTGTCATCCAAGGTGAAGCCTAGATAAATTAAAATTGGAGACATAAAAAGCAATAATGGCAGCTAGACCCTTTGCCCTAGAATTAAAGCAATATATTTTATAGGATTTTTTTCAAAATTTCTTAAATTTTTTCCTGTGGATATAAGTTACATCATTAGTATTCAACATTATTTAATTAAGTAATTAGAAAATTCAAATTTTTATAATGTCAAATCAACAAAGTAGTTAATGTTTGTATATTACTATTCTTTGTTGTAACAAAATACATGACAGAAGAAACTTAAGGGAAGAAAAATTTTGGGTCATATCCAAGAGTTTTCACTCTGTGTGAGGGCCTGGTAGAGTTCATGACATCACAGTAGTGAAGGCATGGCAGGGTTCAGTCCATGACAGTAGTAAAGGCCCGGTGGAGTTCATGGCATCACAGTAGGGAGGCCATAGCAGAGTTCATGTCCTTGCAGCATGATTGGATAGGGAGCAGAGAGTACAGAGGATATTCATCTGGCTTCCTACATTTTCCCCTCTTATTGAGTCTGACACCCTACCCTTTTGGCATGGTGGCCCCACATATGGGGCAGATTTTCTCTTTTCAGTTAAGCATCCTTTCAAAAGTCCTTAAAAGTATGACAAAAAGTGATTCTAAATCCAGGCAAGTCGACAATGGAAATTAACCATCACAGTGCAGAAAAGTATTGTATACACATTTCATTGCATCCTGAAATCAAGATACCCTCCCAACATTGCTTTTGAACTCTTTGGAAAAATAGGCACAAAAATCAGTTGATATTATAATGTATCTTTTCTACTTTACGTATTCACCTACAGTTTGGGAATATAATAATAATGCAATTTTGAAAATTTGAGGATCTTAACTATATGTGGGAATCATGTGACAGACATTATGAGTGGCAGAGTGCTGTAATTCAGCAGAGTTCCTGCTTTCCTTTTTCTGGAAACAGCAGAGGACCACCCTTTCCTGAAGGGTCCTATAGCATAGTGATGCTCACGGGCCAGAAACTGTAAGCAACTGATGCACACACTATGTTATCACAGAAGACTGTAAGCAAAGAATTCATTTGATAATGTAGCTATGCCCAGACATATTAATATCTTAAGTTGTTAATAATGCACTTTTCTAGGATAGCTGGTCTTTCAGAGATTTCTTTCTGTATCTGACTTTTATCTTCTCACAGTTCAAAATGTAAATGAACAGGATAGAAACAGTACTTATGTAGAAAAATGTTTGTATCTCTGTGTGTTTGTATATATACATTTATATTCCTTTTAGTGTTTGAATGTATAATGGAAAAATATCTGAAGAAGAAAGGGTTTGTGTGTGGGTGTGTCCCTGTACATGCTCATTGATTCATTTCACAGCAAGATAACCTTAAAACATCTTTATTCATCAACACTGTATATTGATGCTTATATATTGATACCATGTATTTACCTTATTGCTAATGTTCCCATTGCTAATATTACAATGTACCATTTTCATGATTGTACAAAGACCCGTTACTTTTCTGCTAAAACTAACTAAACTCAATATTTTAACAGAGATCTGCACAACACATTTACACGAGCTGAATACTTTTCCTATTTCAATAAAGTGGTTGTACAAAATTGTGGGGTACTGTAGCAAATAGGTAGAGGTTCCCAGACAGATAAGCAGAAGGAGTAATGTTAATAAGGTGCTTGCTTTCAGTGTTTCATTAGATGTCTCTGTGATTGTGTTGTTCTCCATCTTTCCATTTCTACACATCTAAACAAACCGCTGTTTAATCTAAACTTGAGAGCTAATGCTAAAACTTAGTTGCCACAAAGGAAATGAGACTAGAGGACACTGTCATGCCATCTCACTTCAGTCAGAATAACTGTCAAGAAAACAAGAACAACTAATCAAATGCTGGTTGCTGGTACTAATGAGAAGCAAGATTCTTTGTTGTTGTTGTTGAGAATTCTTATACATAGATGATGGAGACATGAATTAGTGTAGTCACATGTAAGTCAGCATGGTATTTCCTCAAAAAGCTAAAAAGTAGAATTACCACATGGCTCAACTATATTCCTATCCTACTCTCTTCTCTTCTCTTCTCTTCTCTTCTCTTCTCTTCTCTTCTCTTCTCTTCTCTTCTCTTCTCTTCTCTTCTCTTCTCTTCTCTTCTCTTCTCTTC
>NC_034597.1:94480872-94492605 GCF_900095145.1 Mus pahari
TCTCTCTCTCTCTCTCTCTCTCTCTCTCTCTCTCTCTCTCTCTCTCTCTCTCAGTGTAATGTGTGTAAATATATCCATAGACATAGGCAGATATAAAATAATCTAAATCAGCATTCCACAGACAGTTGCAAATCCATTGTGGTTCTGTTCACAATAGCTGCCTATCATTCACCTACTTCCTATCCCATTACAAGATGCAACAAGGACACGATTATTCTGGGAAATAAAACAAAAGCTAAAACATAGACAATCTCCTTATCCACCAATACCCCCAATCCAAATAAAAACAAAAACAAAAACCTGTGAAACTGAATTTGTTGTTCAGGTGTGCAGGAATTTTTATCAACAGCCTGAACTTGATGTCATCCATGTAGCTTTTCCCTAGGATTATCTGTGCATCAACATGTAGACCACACAGTGAAGGGAATTCACCTCTGTGGAGTAAATCATACTTTCCTCTATGCATACCTCCTTTGTAGAAAGGAGCATGCTCGTTGAGAACCATCATGTGTATTTGTAAAAGGCCAAATGATTTGGTTAGGCTTTGCCGTCTCATTATACAGTGAGAGAGCTAATAAGACAGAAGCTACTAAAAACAATACCACAAAGTAAGAAAGCAGTAACATGATAGTGAAGCTCAATGGGATAGGAAGACCTAACCTTTGGAGTTAGCGAAAAGTACGCACACGGCTCTGCATGGGGCTAATCATTGGCTGATATTACACACAGGCTTCCTGAAATGGCTTCTGTGATGTCGACTGTGGATAGTGAATAAGTACCTGGAACGCTGAGAGAAGCCCCCAAATTCCAGGAAACGACCTCTGTGGCTGTCCAAAGTTTTGCTTTCTCTTGAGAGTTTTTTTTTTTCAAACCCCATTCTTATCATCCCCAGATGAGGGGATTTGCCTCTCAACTGCACTATAAATCATTAGAACTGGTTGTGATGGCTTCTATTTATTTGCTTGTGTTCCATACCGAAATGTCTTTCTCTGCTAATTTTCTCTTCTTTCTTTGCATTGCACTGGTCATCAATCACAAAAGCAGCCTGACCATTCCTCTCTGCCTTGCTTCAGTGAACTCCTACCTTTCCTGGCTGCTAACCCCTTACTGGAATGTGCATGGCCTCTGAGCTGATCTGCACCCCTATTCACCTCTCTCAATGAGCCTCCCTTCCTGGCACTGAGCTGCAAGGCAATATTTTCCATCTGTTGAATGAAGAGCATGACACAAGCAGTTTGATATGGTTTCAGAGACCACAGCAAACCAGCGATGCACAACTCACTTTTATTCCACAAGCCTGCGGGAGCCCACAGGATAAGAAGCCTTTCTGCTAGGCTGAACACAGCTTGGCGTTCAGAAACTACTGCGACTCCCAGAAACTCTCAATATGTTTCATATTCAAGCCAGAAACACTGTGGTTTAGAATAATCTAAAGATGCATCTAATCGGAAGTTATCTTGAAACATGTGCACGAGCTTCTCTTTCATACTCCAGCTGTTTTCATTCCATGGAATGTTTACTGGATGGGGGATAATCATGTGTTTATTATGCAGTAGCAAGGAAATAGTGTTTTCCAAAGGGACCTTCAAGGCTTTCGAAGAGAGGGAGATTAGTTCATCAGGAGGTCAAACTTTGGCGTCTCTGATAACATCACATTCTCAAATTTGGTCATATTTTCCTTTATAAAGCATTTTGAAAATCTGTCTGATGGCTGCCCCTTTTTGCTATAGGGATCCTTGTTGGGAAACTATTAAGAGAGTGTTTCTAAGGGCACAAAACAACCTTCACAAGTATTTTCTTAACACCACGGGGCTTAAGTAAATTTTAATATAGACAACTTTAAAGTTATATACTCACTGAAAATTTAATTGCTAGATATTGATAGTATCGATAGTAGTTTCATGAGCTTTAAAGGTCAAAATGCAACAGAAATGATGTTGCTAAGAGGTAACATTTCTTAATAGATAATTACCTGTTCAAAACAGTCCAACTGCTATCAATTTAAGACTCTCCACATGGTTTTAAGACTCTTATTTTTTTTTTAATTTATTTATTTATGTAAGTACACTGTAGCTGTCTTCAGACACTCCAGAAGAGGGCGTCAGATCTTGTTACGGATGGTTATGAGCCACCATGTGGTTGCTGGGATTTGAACTCCAGACCTTCAGAAGAGAAGTCGGGTGCTCTTACCCACTGAGCCATCTCACCAGCCCAAGACTCTTATAACTCACTTGTATGAGACAGCACCACTAACTAACTCATGTTAAAATAAAGAGATTTTAGTCTACCATGTTACCTTAACAAAACCTGTTTTCTTTGTCTGAAATGCCCCTCTAGCAACTTACACATCAAAACTTGTGTATTAAAACATTACCTAAACTACTTTCTTTCAGTTTTTAATCCCCTCTTTTATTGAAAATAGATTTCTCACTTAACATATTCTGATTATGGCTTACTTTGACTCTACTCTTTCCAGTTTCCCCTCTCTTACTAGACAACAAATATGCACATAAGGTTTAATAATAAAATAAAATAAAAAATATAAAACAAAAATTAGCACATTGGAATAAGACAAAACAAACAGAAGGGCAAGATCCTAAGAAAAGGCGCTGCCATCGCCACAGATGCAGAGCTATCTCCCATTGATAACCACTTGCAAAGGAAAATGCCGTGTCCTCCAATGTAGTCTCACTGGGGAAACAAACTACTCTTGAGTGTAAGCTGCATGCACAGCAGTAGATGGCCAACAGAAAACAAAGTCAAGAGCATCTTTGGAGATTCCTTGTCTGATAATGTCATGTCAGGGAATTTTTGTTTTGTTTTGTTGTTAATGTTACATTTTAATTTTCATTAGTTTTCTAAATCTTCCCCTTTTGGTGAATTCTTATCTGTTTCCATATACAGAATCCAAGTCTTCTTTTAAGTCTGAAGAGTAATTATACCATATATTGTACAAAATTTGTTTTACAACTGCAGTATTAACACCTTTCATTGAATGTACACTCTTATTTATCAGACTCTCTTATTCTATCTCCATGGGCTTGGAAGCACCTAAGATCATTTTCATTTACAATTCAGAGACAGCTTAAGAGACATTGCCAGCCTTGCTGCAGATTCCCCATCCTACCTGATATGTGGGAAGTGGGTCCAAATGTGCCCAAGCCTAGTTTTCTTTGCTCTCTCTTTTTACTTTGTGTAGATGAACAGGAAGTGACTCCTGGGCCACAGATTCAGTTTTTGTGCTCAGATTTATTTATCCTTGTCCTGGTGTTACCAGTAAATTGGATTTCAATAATTTACTTAGTTTTTGGAAGTAGGGATAAAATTTCTGTTGCTCTGTTTACATATTTGTTTTAGAGTCTACAACTGTTATAAACGAAACCATTATAATATATGAACAAAATGTTTAGCCTCCTTATGGAATTTATGTGTACAAACCAAGATGTTAAGCATAGCCATTCATTATACTACATATAAGTTGATTTATTCATTGAAATACCTGTTGCTACCAGCTTCTCTCACATGTTGACTTTTAATGCTTATTTTAGAAATTAAAAGGAATCTGAATTCTTGCCTGTTGGATGTGCTTGTTTTGTTACTATTCCATTGCTTTGGGGATTTTTATTTAAAAAAATTTTTTTTTGAGACAGGGCTTTTCTGTGTATCCTTGACTGTTCTAGAACTCTCTCTGTAGACCAACCTAGTCTAGTTTTGATTCTTCTTCTTCTTCTTCTTCTTCTTCTTCTTCTTCTTCTTCTTCTTCTTCTTCTTCTTCTTCTTCTTCTTCTTCTTCTTCTTCTTCTTCTTCTTCTCCNTCTTCTTCTTCTTCTTCTTCTTCTTCTTCTTCTTCTTCTTCTTCTTCTTCTTCTTCTTCTTCTTCTTCTTCTTCTTCTTCTTCTTCTCCTTCTCCTTCTCCTTCTCCTTCTCCTTCTCCTTCTCCTTCTCCTTCTCCTTCTCCTTCTCCTTCTTCCCCTTCCTCTTCCTCCTTTCTTCTTCTTTATCCTAACAAGTAACAAGTTGTTTCATTATTTTATAGCTGTAGATGAAATTAATTTACAGTAAGTATCGAGCCATGTTATTCGTAAGCAAACAAGACTAAGATACTTGTGTTAAGTTTGTAATTATATAAACTATATAGAGAAAAGGGGAAGTGACTTAAACAGTGTTAACTCTAGCTTTTAAGCTAAAAAACATTGCAAAGTTTTCTATCTGAAATTTATATGAAAATATTTTGCCTCTGAAACAGTGAAAGTTGTGGTTATTTAGATATGTGTAATGTATTCATTTCTTTTTATTAAAATTTAGTTTTCAAAATATATGTGTACTGGTTAGCTTTTGTCAGTTTGATGAGGAACTAGAATCACATTGGAAGAAAGAACCACAACCAAGAATTGGTTCCATGAAATTGGCCTGCAGGCATGATTTTGGGACATTTCTTCCATTGCTAATTGATGTCAGGAGGACTGTTACTTGTAAGCTAAAATAAACTTTTTTCTCTCCAAAATTTTCTTAATTTACTTTTTAAAAATTAGATATTTTCTTTATTTATATTTCAAATGTTATCCCCTTTCCTATTTACCTCTCCAAAAATCCCCTATCCCCTCCTCCTCCCCCTGCTCCTCAACCCATCCACTCCTGCCAATTGGCCCTGGCATCCCCTGTACTGGGGCATAGAACATTCACAAGATCAAGGGCCTCTCCTCCCATTGATGGCCAACTAGGCCATCCTCTGCTACATCTGCAGCAAGAGACACAAATCCCATCATGTGATTTCTTTGATTGGTGGTTTAGTCCCAGGGAGGATCCATCCCATAAACAACCATCAAACCCAGACACTATTGCAGATGCCAACACGATTTTGCTGACAGGAACCTGATATAGCAGTCTCCTGAGAGAGGCTCTGCCAGTGCCTGGCAAATACAGAAGTGGATGTGCACCATCATCCATTGGATGGAGCACAGGGTCCCCAGTGAAGGAGCTAGAGAAAGTACCCAAGGAGCTGAAGGGGTTTGCAGCCCTATAGGAGGACCAACAATGTGAACTAATCAGTATCTCCAAGTTGTTTTTGGATTATGGTGTTTGTCGTAGAAACAGACAAGCAGGCTAGGACTGCGTGTCTAGAGGCTGGTAGAATAGCTCAGCAGGTAGACATTTCCCTCCATCCTGACAATTTGAATTCTATCCCTAGAATCCCTGGGGGAAGAGGGAACTGACCTCCACCCACCACATGTGTACACACACACAGTGTAAACATAAATTTAAAAAAAAAATGGAGTCCTGAGTTCAAGTTCCAGCAATCACATGTGGCTAACAACCATCCATAAGAAGAAGGAAGACCAAAGTGTGGATACTTGGTCCCTCCTTAGAATGGGGAACAAAATACCCATGTAAGGAGCTACAGAGACAAAGGTTGGAGCTGAGACAGAAGGAAGGACTATGCCGAGACTGCTCCATCCAGGGATCCATACCATAATCAACCACCAAATGCAGACACTATTGCATATGCCAGCATGATTTTGCTGACATGACCCTAATATAGCTGTCTCTTGTGAGGCTATGCCAGTGCCTGGCAAATACAGAAGTGGATACTCACAGTCATTTATTGGATAGAGCACAGGGTCCCCAATGGAGGAGCTAGAGAAAGTTCCCAAGGAGCTGAAGGGGTCTGCAACCCTATAGGAGGAGCTGCAATATGAACTAACCAGTACCCCCTGAGCTCATGTCTCTGGTTGCATATGTAGCAGAAGATGGCCTAGTCGGCTATCACTGGGAGGAGAGGCCCTTGGTCTTGCACAGATTATATGCCTCCAATACAGGGGAATGCCAGGGCCAGGAAGCAGGAGTGGGTGGGTTGGGGAGCAGGGCAAGGGGAGGGTATAAGGAACTTTTGGAATAGCATTTGAATTGTAAATGAAGAAAATATCTAATAAAAATTTGTTTAAATAAAAAAAAGTGGGGGTCCTGAGTTCAAATTCCAGCAACCACATGTCGTTCACAACTCTCCGTAATGAGATGTGATGCCCTCTTCTGCTGCGTCTGAAGACAGCTACAGTATACTTAGATATAATAATAAATAAATCTTTCAAAAAAATGTGTTTGATGATTTTATGTAATTTGCTTTGCTTGTACATGTACATGTATACTTGTGTGTGAGTTTATTGAATTAACTATGTAAGTGACCAAAATATTTTTGTTATTTTTTATTTTAAAGGTTATAAAATTATATGAAATTAAAAGTTCTCCATAGGGCACTGGTTAGAGAGGATCATGGGCTAGGGGTGGGGATTAGGGGAGACCTCCTTCGTTCGTGCTCAGATGCAATGTTCCCTATTAGACTGGTTACCGTCATTCACCACCATCATAGACAGTTCTAATTTTCTTTGCTTTTCTGCTTTAGTTGCCATTGTGCCAAGAGCAATCCCAGAATACGGAATGTTTCAATGTAAATGGGAAAGGAGTTGTTGCTCTAATTTCTAAGAACTGTTTAGGCCATAGTTGGTTAAAATTCATCATTATGCTTTTATTTTGTTTTAACAGTACATCAAAAATATTTTTTTCTGTTATATTCAATCTACCTAACTTGATTACAATTGTGCTACTTGGATTCTCCCTTTAAATGCATATAGATGATTTCATCTTTTACATTGTGAAGCAGTAATCGTTCTACATTTAACACTCTGCACTTAACAAATGGTATCTTGGGTATTTGCGTTCTTATTTCTTATTGATGAAACACATGCCATGTCAACAACATATCATCAGGCCATATTCTTACTTTTTAATCTCTGAGGAGTGTTTAAAGTTATGTTTATTTAGTTATAGTTGATTAGTAAAAAAATTGTGTTTTAAACTATAGTAACATTGACTTTCCAAAGGCTATTCTATGATTTCATACGTGTGAACACTTCCTTGGAGTCTTCGCAGAGGCTCTCAGATATGAACAGGAAAAGCTGATTCTCATTACTCTTTTGAAGTTCAGACTGCAAACAAAAGATAAGAGTCGGGAATTGCTTACAGCCGAGCCAGCTTCCTATCGTCATTAATGAAGTTATCTTTATCTCTATGGGCTAATAGTTTGTTATTCTGACTGGATATATACAGGTGAGTGTTAAAAGGATAGCTTTGTCTTTTGGGGGGTTACTATCGTAAACTTTTCATAAGCCACAAAAGTGAAAATATAAATCTATTGCACGTTTTGAAATTCACTTAGGAAGAAGTCTTTTTTTTTCCATGTATTAGTCTTGAATTTATGTTAAGATGCTTTTTATGGGATTGGAATTCAATTGATATTATAAAAGAAGCTGAATTTTTGCTGTTTGGATGCTAAAAGACCATAATTTCTACATATATTGCTGAACAAAAACCTGTGAAATTATGGAAACAAACAAACAACCCCCCACACATCTTAACACCAATAAAAGAACAAATTCAAAATCTACTTTTGTGAAATGTATTGACAAGTAGAAGTTTTAATAATCGATTACCTTGAATTTGTTTACAAAAATATCTCATTGGGAAATGTAAACTTAGTGTTCCTTTCTGGGGACAGGTGTCACTGTCCCTTTCCTATCTCTTCCAAGATCAGAGAAACATCTGCAGAAAAGCCATAATTACTTTCTTGGTTGTACTTGGCCTCCCAGAGTCGTCACCTAACCACAAACGCCATATCCACAATTCATCCAACTTGACTCTATTCTTCTCCATCCTGGTGAAATAGGACTGAGTTTTATCCACTGGTTTAGTGAGAAATGGTGGTGCATAGAGATGGCCATGTGCGAATCTCATAACTCTAAACGTTCTGTACCACACAGCCAGTAATCCAAGTATTTCAGACAGAAGAACTCTCAACTTTCCCTGTCACATTTCCTATGCTTTGTAGACTGCCTTGTTTTTTATTTTAAATACCTATGCATTGCAATATATGTATAAACTAAGTACAAGGGATGAAATGCTTCATGGTGTCTTTTCTAGCATATCTGTCTAGCAATCTTAGTTTAGGGTGTATCTAAGGTTTTAGCAAAATGACCATGGAAATTCAGTAGACTCTTCATGAACTCCTTCATTGTTATGCATTTGAAACAGGATATTATGAAATTCTTATGAAATTCTCCTTAAGAGCTTACGACCATTTCACCCTGGAAGTAGGATTTTAGACTTAAAATATTTTTAATGGTTTCTATAAGATATAAATATAATTTTTTTTCTGTTTGCTTTATGACTTCATTCTACTTGGTTACATGCTGTAATTAATCATAAGAAAAATATAACTCCTCTCAGTGGACACATTTTTTTCCCCTGCAATTGTAGAGATTAAGCGTAGCAAAAATTTGACATTTTTAAAGTCACAGTCTGACTATTTAGCATAGACTTGCCTCAAGCTCACTTTTAGAGTACACATGTGCATAACTGGATTTACTACTTAAACATATATACATTTTCTAATGAGTTATTTAATAGGTTAATTACCTAAAGAGTTAGTATTGTAATTTTAAAAGTTCAATTAAGCATATAATATTAAAGACAAATATATCCATGAATCCCAGAGGGTGAATCAACATATGAAGTGGATTTATGCCTTGGTTTTAGGAAATCTATTCTCATAAATTGAGTTAATTTTGAACAATGAATTATCAAATGTTACAACAATAGATTATAAAATGAAGGCTCTTGAAGTGACCTCAGACTTCATGGATTTAAAGGGTAAAAAAATCAGGTGGAGATTATTATTTTCTTATAACAATTTGTTTAACCATATTTTACATTAAAAGTGCTATGGTATATTTATGGATAGTATTTTAACAAGGAAATATGTTAATAACTACTTGTAATTTTAACACCGCATTCACTTATCAAGTTGACAAGAACAGGATTTTTAAGTAGGTCGATTGTATTTAATGTGCTAGCAACTCTGAGAAACACGCAAAATTGCAATTTCATTTAAGATGCAAGTTTTATGTAGAGAAAATAAGAAGCAAATATTACATGATAATATATCATCAAGTGCTAAATTTTGTTTAGTAAATTAGTAATAAAATTTAGCTGAAAGATCACTAAAATTAGTGTTTAGGAAATTCAATAGATATTTATGAGATTTCTCAAGAAATGAGTATTAGAGTTCATGTCAGTATTTATATTTTATTCTTTTTATTTTCAGCCACATTACTGGAATTTTGTTGCATTTTAAAAATAGTATATATCTGAGCAATACAATGCATGTGATGGGAAGAGATTCCAAGTGAATTCATAGAAAAAAAGGTGCTAAGGAGATAGGGCTGCAAAGGACAGAAAGAGCATATTCATTAATCTTATTGAACTTTCCATGTGAGACAAAAGGAAGGTTCAGTTCTGATCATGTCTATGTTCTGTTTTGAGGGCCTCCTAAGGCACAAATGAATTATATATTTCACAGATTTTATGTTATTCTTAGAGTTCAAAACTATCTTTGTTATTTTAAAATATAATCCTAATAACTGTTTTGTGTTTATTTACATATTTTCAGTTTGATAATTTTCATCTTTAATTTTGTATGTTTCATGGGATGGACTCAGGTCCTTTATAACAGTTTATATACATATTTTTTCTAATGTGTCACTGACTAGAATATAGATAATTATTATTGGATATTTGTCATATGTAATACCTAGAAGCATCACAAATCCTCTCTCTTTCTCTCTGTCTCTCTCTCCTCTCTCATGCACACACACACACACACACACACACACACACACAAAATAAAAACAAATAACAAAAGCAAAACCATCAAAAATATTCCCCCCCCCCAAAACCCTCAAAAATCTTGCCACATACCCTAAAGAGCCTCAATGACCCAAGGTCTTTTATGAGATGATACGAGGCTCTGCTGGCCTGTGTAACCAGTTACAACACTTACAAATGTTTTTATAAATAATCCACAGACGGATATGGATGGAATGAAGTATGTATGTCTGGAAGGCCAGAGCCAAATTCAACGATGCCTTCACATGCATTTTAAAAAACTATGTCAAGGATGAAGCAGATTAAGAAGCCATCGTACAGTGGAGTACCAGAAGCAGGTGCGAGAAAGACTCTGGTTCTTTCTAGGTAAAAGGTGACTGTTGTTATCTATATTTGCTATTAGGCCAAAGGCCAAGCAGTACTTATTTCTGTTGCCTGATGCCTTAGACAGCACTAGTGACTGAATAGGAATTACTTCATGCTCTGTTTATGACTCTGTAATAGAGTAATATCATGATGTCTTTCAGTATCTGTGGTTCAGTTCTGTTTACTGACTAAAGTAAGAAATGACAGGCAGGAGCAGAAAAACATAGATATGAAGCCAAACGGGAAGACAAAGTATTAAGCTACTCACATGGGTTTGAAACTTTGACTAAATGGTTCTATGGCTACCTTTATTTATTGTAAACATGTCAAGATCAGCAATATGTAAGCTATACATATGTAAATTCATCCCTTCCTTAGTCTATTAAACTTAAGTCTTTTTATGTAATGGCATACTACGAGAAATTTCAGAAAGCATAAAACAGACCACATAGTTTCCATGATAGAGGTATATGAATAGTGATTATTTAAGTGTAAATGCAATCTTTACTTCTACTTAGGATGTACAAGAACCTTCTAAAACTAGATCCTGGCCACACTTATAATCTCACATTCTACCATACTTCCGGATGCACATTGACTTCAACCCAAATGCAGCCATTCATAGCTTCTGCACACATACTCTCAAAACACATTTCTTCATCTGTATTTCTGAGTCTTTAGAGTTCATACACTGTACTATATCATATGCTTTTTTTCAGCAACCTGAATAATACCTATTGTAAGAGATGTTGATCACTGTTGGTTAAATAAATTCATGACATATACAATATATTGCTCATTAAGTGGCCATATCTTTTCATCAATGTTCATGATAGCAATCTGATCTGAGACAGGGCCCAAAGGGCATGTGGATGTAGTTCAGTAGCATAGAACTTTCTTAAACTGTGTATGAGGCACTGAGTATGATAAGAGTATTTTATTGTCTAAAATCACGAAACAGTTGCATTATATAACCAAGACTCTTCTGATGTTTAAAAAAAGTGCTTTTTACATCAAGCTCTTTGTTTTAAGATTTATTTTTTATTAGATTTTTTTCATTTACATTTCAAATGCTATCCCAAAAGTCCCCTATACCCTCCCCAACCCTGCTCCCCAACCCACCCACTCCCACTTCCTGGCTCCAGCATTCCCCTGTACTGAGGCACATGATCTTCACAAAACAAAGGGCCTCTCCTCCCACTGATGACTGACTAGGCCATTCTCTGCTACATATGCAACTAGAGACACAGTTCTGGGGGGTACTGGTTAGTTCATATTGTTGATCCTCCTATAGGGTTTCATACCCCTTTAGCTACTTGGTTACTTTCTCTAGCTCCTTCATTATGGGCCCTGTGTTCCATCCAATAGATGACTGTGAGCATCCACTTTTGTATTTGCCAGGCACTGGCATAGCTTCTCAAGAGATAGCTATATCAGGGTCCTGTCAGCTAAATCTCGCTGGCACATGCAATAGTGTCTGGGTTTGGTGGTTGTATATGGGATGGATCCCGGGTGGGGCAGTCACTGGATGGTCCTTTCTTCTGAAGCTCAAACTTTCTTCTCAGCTCCAATCTTTGTCTCTGTAACTCCCTCCATGTGTATTTTGTTCCCCATTCTAAGAAGGAATGAAGTATCCAAACTTTTGTCTTCCTT
>NC_034597.1:94492680-94502247 GCF_900095145.1 Mus pahari
GATGATATCCTCCAGATGCATCCATTTGCTTAAGAATTTCATAAATTGTTTTTAATAGCTGAGTAATAGTCCATTGTGTAAATGTACCACATTTTCTGTATCTATTCCCTGTTGAGGGATATCTGGGTTCTTTCCAGCTTCTGGCTATTATAAATAAGGCTGCTATGAACATAGTGGAGCATGTGTCCTTATTATCCAGCATCTTGAACTCTTTGTATATATTGGATATTAGTCCCCTATCTGATTTAGGTTTGGGAAAGATC
The DNA here is from genome assembly GCF_900095145.1 of Mus pahari. Taxonomy (NCBI): domain Eukaryota; kingdom Metazoa; phylum Chordata; class Mammalia; order Rodentia; family Muridae; genus Mus; species Mus pahari. Next base: position 94,492,944 of record NC_034597.1, read on the forward strand.
CTTTCCCAATCTGCTGGTCACCTTTTTGTCTTATTAACAGTGTCTTTTGCCTTACAGAAGCTTTGCAGTTTTATGAGGTCCCATTTGTCAATTCTCGATCTTAAAACAGAAGCCATTGCTGTTCTGTTCAGGAATTTTACCCCTGTGCCCATATCTTCAAGGCTATTCCTCACTTTTTCCTCTATAAGTTTCAGTGTCTCTGGTTTTGTGTGGAGTTCCTTGATCCACTTAGACTTGAGCTTTGTACAAGGAGATAAGAATGGATCAACTTGCATTCTTCTACATGATAACTGCAAGTTGTGCAAGCACCATTTGTTGAAAGTGCTGTCATTTTTCCATTGGAAGGTTTTAGCTACCTTGTCAAAGATCAAGTAACCATTGGTGTGTGGGTTCATTTCTGGGTCTTCAATTTTATTGGTTTACCTGTCTATTGCTGTGCCAGTACCATGCAATTTTTATCACAATTGCTGTGTAGTACAGCTTGAGGTCAGGCATGGTGATTCTCCCCAGAGGTTCTTTTATTGTTGAGAATAGTTTTTGCTATCCTAGGTTTTTTATTATTCCAGATGAATTTGCAAATTGCCCTTTCTAACTCAGTGAAGAATTGAGTTGGAATTGTGATGGGGATTGCATTCAATCTGTAGATTGCTTTAGGCAAGATAACATTTTGACTATGTTAATCCTGCCAGTCCATGAGCATGGGAGATCTTTCCATCTTCTGTGATCTTCTTTGATTTCTTTCTTCAGAGACTTGAAGTTCCTATCATACAGATCTTTCACTTGCTTAGTTAGAGTCATACCAAGGTATTTTATTTTATTTGTGGCTATTGTGAAGGATGTTGTTTCCCTAATTTCTTTCTCAGCCTGTTTATCTTTCGTGTAGAGAAAGGCTACTGATTGGTTTGAGTTAATTTTACGTCCAGGTACTTCACTGAAGTGGTTTATCAGGTTTAGGAGTTCCCCGATGGAAATTTTAGGGTCACTTATATATACTATCATATCATCTGCAGATAGTGATATTTTGACTTCTTCCTTTCCAATTTGTATCCCCTTGATCTCCTTTTGTTGTCTAATTGCTCTGGCTAGGACTTGGAGTATACCATATTGAATAGGTAGGGAGAAAGTGGGCAGGCAGCCTTGTCTAGTCCATGATTTTAGTGGGATTGCTTCAAGTTTCTCTCCATTTAGTTTGATGTTGGCTACTGGTTTTGCTGTATATTGCTTTTATTTTGTTTAGGTAAGGGCCTTGAATTCCTGATCTTTCCAAGACTTTTTTCAAGAATGGGTGTTGGATTCTGTCAAATGCTTTCTCAGCATCTAAAGAGATGATTATGTGGTTTTTTGTCTTTGAGTATATAGTAGATAACATTGATGGATTTCCATATATTAAACCATCCCTGCATCCCTGGGATGAAGCCTACTTGGTCATGATGGATGATAATTTTGATGTGTTCTTAGATTTGGTTTGCGAGGATTTTATTGAGTATTTTAGCATCAATATTCATAAGGGAAATTGGTCTGAAGTTCTCTTTCTTTGTTGGATCTTTGTGTGGCTAAGTATCAGAGTAATTGTGGCTTCATAGAATGAATTGGGTAGAGTACCTTCTGTTTCTATTTTGTGGAATACTTTGAGGAGAGTTGGAATTAGGTCTTCTTTGAAAGTCTGATAGAACTCTGCACTAAACCCATCTCTGGTCCTGGGTTTTTTTTGGTTGGGAGACTATTGATGACAGCTTCTATTTCTTTAGGGGATATGGGACAGCTTAGATCATTAATCTCATGCTGATTTAATTTTGGTACCCGGTATCTGTCTAGAAATTTGTCCATTTCATCCAGGTTTTCCAGTTTTGTTGAGTATAGCCTTTTGTAGTAGGATCTGATGATGTTTTGAATTTCTTCGTGTTCTGTTGTTATGTCTCCCTTTTCATTTCTGATTTTGTTAATTAGGATACTGTCCCTGTGCCCTCTAGTTAGTCTGGCTAAGGGTTTATCTATCTTGTTGATTTTCTCAAAGTACCAGTTCCTGGTTTGGTTGATTCTTTGTTTAGTTCTTTCTGTTTCTTCTTGGTTGATTTCATCCCTGAGTTTGATTTACATCAAGCTCTTTTGAGTAACAGCAAATTACAAAAATATCAATCTTCTATAGTGATGAATCCTTTTTAGAATGTTTTTCTTAATAGTGATAACTCTGGATGGGATACTACATTTCTGACAGTAATTTTTTTTTTTAATGAATACTGAAAAATTCTGATCAACAGTCTAACAATTTTCGTTCTTACAAACTATGCTTTCAGCATGTGTTAACAAATCACCAATCACAATGAAGCTCTTATGGGATAATTACCCCATAAGTATTATCTCTGTGTCAAATATCTGTGATATGATTTCATGGATGTGGTTATTTGAACAAAAATGGCCAGCCCCATGTAGACTCATAGGGAGTCACATTATTGGAGCTGTGTCCTTTTTTAGAGTATGTGTGGTCTTGTTCGAGGAAAGTGTGTCACACCTACTCACAGAAACAAAACATGGTTTTAGAGAATTGTCTAATCATGTATAAGAATAAAGACAAAGTCTTGAAGATCCCTTAATTTTATTCCATGAAAGTCAATAAACCTATAATCTGTCACCGTTCTTAACAACTAAATTTGTTTTCTGAAAATGGTAACTGCTCCATGAAACCAGAGAATTCAATTAGGGTTTGGGGTAATCAATTATCATCAAATTACTATGTTTTCAGTGGTTTAATTTGGAATCTGAATTTGTTAGAAAAAAAGGTAAACGTGTGTCACTTAAATATGAGTCTATCAGGTCATTAAAGTTTTTCAGAATGTATTTAGGTATTGAGAAACACAACCAACAGCCTGGAAAGATTTTAACATTTAGCGACAGCTTTGGAAAGCATATAGAGAAATGGTCACTTTGTGTCAGATGATGGAATCTCGTTATTCACACTGTCAATGGGAGGAACGCTGCAAACAAAGACTCAGATTAATGAGACAGAGGTCAGACCATGAGCTATGACAGAACAGGTGCCATATCATGATCCTAGACATTTCTGTGACCTTGGATAAGAAATGTTAGTTTTTGTGTGGGTGTTTGCAGCATTCATTAGTTATTGTTTATTTCAGAGTCTTTCAGATGAGTGGATGAATTAGAGAATTCATAGAAAGAGTGAAAGAAATGCTTGATACTTATTGTTTGCTCTTTCAGCAGTAGTTCGTATTTTAATGCTTTTTTGTTTACATAAAAGCATTCTCCATTAGAATACTTGACAAAATATACAGGGATATTTTGAATCTCTCTATTTTAAACTGTCAGGCAGAACAAAGTACCTGGTGAATGGTTGTTCAGTCACAGCCCATAGGAAATTGGTTTCAGTGAAGAAAGGAAATTCATCATCAGACTGGAAAAACTGTCGGTCTCCACAATTGATTTTCGTGCATGAGGAACGATTACTTTGCCCAAGGTTGTTCGAGTGAGAGCTTTACAAGGAGGTTGTCTGGTAGTTAAGTCTGTTTAAAAAGATTTTTCTGTAAACACGCTTAAGTGCTTCCTGTTTCAGACTAGTTTTTGCTGAGTGACATGGCTCTGTATAGTGCGAGTGTCTGGGGCTTACAATGCAGGAAGCCATAGATCATTCTTAATGAATAAATCATGAGCGTGCCTGCTGTCAGGTTTGCTGATTCTCTTGCAGAAGCCAAAACTAGCGCTGTGATGATACTATCAGTAGGCTGAACCTGTGGTCAGTTATTGAGCACCTGATGTAGCAGTGACATCTGTTCCAGTCCACGTTTCCTTTTTTATTTCAGAGTGTGGAGGCACAATTTTAAAGTTAAAGTAAAATGTATCCAATTTTAACCATAAATTTTTTATGTAAGGAAATAAAACATCCCAAAAATGCATAAGTAGCATTATGTAGTCTATATAACTTCATTGTTTGAGGCAGACCATTATCTTAGTCCTTATTTAAATTGAATTGGATTTATGTTAAAAACTGAAGTTGCAGGGCCACATTAGGGTTGCATTTAAGGGCAAGGAAAGATGAGAGGAAAAATAAAACAAAACAAAACAAAACAAAAATTAAAAAGTTAAAAGCAAGGATATCTTGAATTTCTCAGAAAATGAATGGAAGTAGAAAATATCCTGAACAAGGTAACCCAGACCCAAAATGAGATACTTACTTGTAAGTGGATATTAGTCATAAAGTATAGGATAAACGTGCTATAGTCAACAGACCCAAAGAAGCTAAATAACAAGGACGGTCCAAGGTAAGATGGTTGAATCTTTTTCAGAAGGTGTAACAAGATAGATATTGGAGGTTGGTGGAAGGAGGGAATTGGGTAGAAGAGGGGATGGAGAAGGGAGTGGGGATGTTGAGGGAGATCATGTGTAGGGAAAGCAGGGGAGAGAGAAGGGAGACTGGCTGACTGGGGCTATCTCTAGAACTTTCCAGAGATCTGGGACGGGGAGAGGTCCCAGAAGGGCAAATCTAGCTGAGATTCCTAGCAGTGGGAGATATGGATCCTGAAGTGACCACTTCCTGTAGCAGGCAGGACTCCAGTGGAAGTTATTGCTAAGGACAGCAACCCACCCACAAAACCTTCCACCCAAAATGTGTCCTGCCTACAAGATGTACCGGGAGAAAGATAGTGCAGAGACTGAGGGAATGACCAACTAATAAACAGCCCAACTTGAGACCCATCTCATGGGTAAGAACCAATCCCTGACACTATTGGTGATACTCTTTTATGCTTGCAGAAGGAACCTAGCTTAACTGTTCTCTGAGAGGCTCTACCCAGCACCAAAGCAAAAGAGATGGAGAAACTCACCCACACATTAGATGAAGCTCAGGGAGTCTTAAAGAAGAGTTGGGAGAAAGATTGAGGGACCCAAAGAGGACAGGGACTCCACATGAAGAATAACAGAGTCAACTAACCTGGACCCTTGGCAGCTCCAAGAGACACCAACCAGAGCATGCTCAGGCTGGACCTGGGCTCCTTCACATATGTAGCTTGGTCTTCATGCAGGTTCCCCAACAACTGGAGCAGGGGCGCTCCATGAGCTTGTTGCCTGCCTGCCCATGGATCCCGTGCCCCTAAATGGGCAGCCTTATCTGGCCTCAGTGGGGGAGGATGTGTCTAGTCCTGCAGCAACTTGATTTGTGGGGGTGGAGGTATAGGGAATGGGGGAATGGGAGATGGGGGAGTAGACACTCAGAAGAGGGCTGCCCTTAAATGAGAAGGGGAATGTGGAACGAGGGGAGGACTTGCATGAGGGGTCACTGGGAGGAGAGAAAGGGCTGATATCGAGTTATAAAATGAATAAATAAATTTTAAAAATTAAAAAGATAAAATGTTTTCGAACTTGTCTTTAAAAAAGAAAAGGTTCAATTCATCATTCATTTTAAGAAGAAAAACAGATAACTTAAAAAATTTTTAATTTATTATTCTCTCATAAATTACATCCGGACAGGAGTTTTCCGATCCCCCCATCCACTCCTCCTTTGCTTCTCTTCAGAAAAGGGCTGGCGTCCCATAGATATCAACCAAAGATGGCATACCGATTTGTAATAAGACCAGGTCCTTCCCATGGTTATGCCTGGACCTTCAACCTACAATTTGTTCTGCCTAAAATTAGGTTATTATTAAGAAATGGATAAATCAAATATATGTAAAGGAGCTTAGGCTAATTTTTTACTAACTTACATCAATTTCACACACAGAAATCTTTTATAAGCCAATACTTAGTTTCCTTTTGAAGTCAGGTTGAACAGTAGAAACAGAACCCAAAATGGGGAAATTCTCACTCTAAAATTGTTTTGAATTTCTATTCTTATTTTGTCCACAGTTGTATGGTTTCCCAGAGTATTAGATCTAAATTACAACAAAACTGGTTTCTCCACTTAGCAAATATCAGTATCCTTTTATAAAAATTGGCTTTAGTATGAATTTATTAATATACAACAATTCAATGACATAATGGTGAGTAAAGACTATTTTATAAGCATATTTGGCCTAATAACTGTTTGATCTGCATCCTAAAGAAACTTGTATTAACCTAGTTAGAAGAGTTAAGTGAATATATATTTATAATACAGTGTGATAATAGCCTATAATAAAGGCATTTATCAGACACCAGTGGAGCACAGACCAGGATCCACTGCATAGTGGAGAGTGCCACTAAAGGTCTGACTACAGTAGAGTCCTGTTAGGAACACACAGGACATTAGAATTCCATGGATGGTACTGATCCCAAGTGGACTTTTGGGTTAAATGAATATGTCTTCGTTATGACTAGAAGGTGGGACAAGGCAGTGGAGAATTGTAGTTACAAGAGACATGTAAACAGACAGGCCTTTTAAAAAAGGTATGCTTTCACCTTGGGATAGTACACAACCAAGAGAATGCTGAGATGAGAGACAGGACACAAGTTAAGTGATGAACTATGGACTGTGGAACTAAAGCTGTAGTTTTACTAGGTTACAAATCAGGTTTGTAAAGAGGTTCGAGGCTTTGAGAAAACCTTAAAACACATAAGTGATTGTACTTTCAAAATGTTATCTTCAGCCTACTCCCCATGGTCAAAACCACTCTGAAGAACCTATTCCATAAGCCAAAAGGATGAACCTGTGTTGACCACATATGTTTGCTTACTTTCAAAAGGATGAGCACATGTTGAATACATATGTTTGTTTGCTTTTAGAGTATTTTTTGTTCATTTAAATAACAAAATAATGTATGTACAAAAATGTAAGCTTGTCATTCTTTTGCATTTTATTTCTAGTGATATTACTGTATGCCTTTGGGGAGAAATATGAATTTTAATACTGTTTGCACAATTTACTGGTGGACCTCTCTTTTAAAATATATATATTATGCGTTTTAACTTAAAGAGAGAATCATCATTTTTCTTCTTTCCTTTTCTCCCTCTGGCTTCCATCCCGCTCCTCCCAGGCCTTCCGGCTTCAATTTGGTTGCTTGTCTTCTTTTCCACCCATACAAATATGTACATATGTGTACAGACATGTAAATGCAATCTGATGGGTTCATTCTTTTCATTTTGGTGTACATGGTTTCAGGATTGATTTCTTTGCATTTGATAAGCAGCACCAATTTAGGGAAATTTTGTTCTATGACTTTGTTAAGGATCTGGTCTTTGCCATTGACTTGAGATTTTTCTCCCACATCTATGTGCATTAAAAGGCTCTTTGATGATGTCCTGTAATTTGTACACATTCCTTTACTGTGCTTTAATTTTCCTATCATATCCATTGCTCATTGAGTATCTACTTTGTCATTGTATCCTGATATTTTGCCTTTGCTTGATTCATTCTATTTGTAAGCTTTCCCTCGTGTTCTCTAAATTGGATATTGAGTTTTTCACTTCTATCCTTATTATAGCTTATGCTCTCATCATTGTTTCTATGTCTTGATCGAATTCGGTTTTCAAATCCTGAATTATCTCCATTATTTTATTCAGCCATGTATTGGTATTTCCTCGGACATAACTCAAGCATTTATATTATATGTTGGAGTTCAATGAAGTATTCACTGTGTCTTCTTTAAATTACTTGAATTCTTTTGTGAAATTTATGATATTTACATTTTTAATTCTGTGTCCTGAGGTCATAGAGGTAGTTCTTATTGGAGACTACAACTGTAGGACTACTTGGCTTAATGGTGCTGCCTTGGCCATCTATTTATGTTTTCATTTTTGTGATTTGACTTGGGCACATGGTCATTTTTCTTGGTTTGTATGTCTGATGTGATAATCTGTCCTTCATTGTATTGCTTAGGTTTTGAGTTGTGTGTTCTGAGTTAGGCCAAACTGGTTGATGATATCCTTAACTAGACTAGGAAAGATGGCTACACACCATGAATCTGGAGCTAGACCTGTAGGCACAGATGGCAGTGGGCAGAGGGAAGCATGAGAGTGGTGAGAAGTTTTGTCAGTCAAGGATGGCTATCAAATAGAGCAGGTCTGAAAGCCATCATATAAAAAGGTAGGACTGTTACTGTGGACATGGCTGGAGATGGGGATCAGGGGGGATCAGGGAAATGAAAATGGAAGATGTGCTAGCAAAGATGTCTCAGGAATAAAGAGTGTTCCTGGACCAAAGTCTAGAATGAGGACTGTGTGTTTGCAGACAACAGGCAGGTGGGGTAAGGTGTGCCAAGGTTACAGTGAAGGGAGACTAGGAAGTAAAACTGGCTCAAGAACACGGAGGGGTAGTGGGTAGGGCATCTGGAACTAGACTTTTGGGTTTGCAGATGGTTGATTGATGTGTTGGGAGAAAGGAAGACAAAGGGAAGAACTACTGACTCAGGAAATGTGGCTGGAGATAAAAAGGGTTTGTAGGGTGTGAGACTGGAGGTAGGCCTATAACTTTTCTTCTTGAAGCTCAGAATACCACTTTGCAGGTTTAAGAAAGTCTTAGAATCTGATATTGGTCTATTACAATAATTATATTTTTTACTAAGAGAAAGAAGTATGAAAATATTGTCTAGGCATGAATTAAAAGATAAATCCTATTTTTTGACATTTTGTTTACTATAAACACATATCTTAGATATTGTCTTTTATGTATGAAACTTTTAGCAAGTTTTGAACCATCTATTAATTTTAGAAAACAAAAATTTTTTAAATAATGATGATAAATTTAACATTTGTCTTAGTTAAGGTTTTCATTGCTGTGAAGAGACTCCATGACCAAGGCAACTCTTATGAAAGACAACATTGAATTGGGGCTAGCTTACTGGTTCTTGGGTTCAGTCTACTATCATCATGACAGGAAGTGTGGTATGGCTAAGGAGGAACTGAGAGTTCTACATGTTGGTCTGACTGCAAACAAAAGGCAGGCTTTCTGACAGCTAGGATGAAGGTCTTAAAGCCTAATTCATCAGTCACAACCTTCCTCCAAAGCCACACCGACTCCAACAAGGCCACACCTACTAATAGTTCTACTCCCTGGGCCAAGCATAATCAAACTACCACAATGTTAGAACATATTACCGAATATAACATAAGCAATTATATTTGAAATATGACACATTTCTGGGAAAATTTCAATCATCTAGGTCTCTATTACAGAAAAAAATCTCATTATAATGTGCATTTCTGTCATTGTGGGGAAAGTCAGTTCTAATCCACACTCTCAGAGATAAAAGTGGCAACCAAATTCAGCAGACTCCTTTATACAAAGAATTATTGGAGGTGGAGTTTTGAGGTTTGACAAATGGTGTTGGCACAACTGGNGGCTATCATGTAGAAGAATGAGAATAGATCCATTCTTATCTCCTTG
>NC_034597.1:94503477-94525038 GCF_900095145.1 Mus pahari
GAAGAGAGGCCCCTTGGTCTTGCAAACTTTATATGACCCAGCACAAGGGAAGGCCTGGGCCAAGTAGTGGGAGTGGGTGGGTAGGGGAGCAGGGGCGGAGGGAGGGTGTATAGGGAACTTTCAGGATAGCATTTGAAATGTAAATAAAGAAAATAATAATAAAAAATTAAAAAAAAAAGAAAATTGTATTACTTAAGCTAGAAATGTCAATCACATTGTAATCGTGGTGGTGAAGTAAAAATCATATAAGGTTTTCATTAAGAACTTTGCTTGCATCCGGTTTCTAATAGCTACTCTTTAGGCACACATTTTACGAATTCACACCTTCTGTTACATAATGAAAATCAGGACTGTAGAAAAGGATCATAACAAGAACCCACCTCACCTTCTCAGTCTCCTTCAGTCAGCTCCATCTCAGTAACTGAACACTTTCCACTAAGGGGCGATACTAAATGAGCTCATGAAAGAAGTCAGAATTGGAGATAGTCTTTCTGGAAAGCTTCGGAGATGAAAGACCATGTTATGTAGATCATCCTTTTAAAAATTACACACAATGAGCAAATACTTAAATGTACATACAGTTACATATATATATATATGTACATATACATATATACACACACATATACACTATAGGAATAAATTAATTCACCCACCTGGAAACATATTTTTAAAGACAGAGGAACATAGCCACATAAAATAACTAGAGAAACAGTGTCTACTTTCTGACACTTTTAGACTTATAAGAGTTCTGTGCTTATTCTTAAGTTAAGATCAAAGGAAATATTGAGAGTACCATTTATATAGAGAACTAACAGTATTTCATTTAGTTTTTGTTATAAAACTCATTCTTAGCTTTGGAGAATTTCATCTGGAAAATTAATTGTCCTTGTGGTTTTAATCGGCCACTGGTTATGGACCACCTTTAGGTGCTAACTCCCAGAGTATATTTAAAAGTCCATGCTGAGAGTAGACACGTGAACAATATGCATTCAGATGAGACATTATATTTTAAAGTGATTTAATTGGCAGTCTTAATAGTCTCCCAGATTTTCTTGGTGTCAAAGAATAAGCTGGAGGTGGTCTACCTGCTGTTACGCCAACTCCCTGACTGGTGATAACACAGAAGGACAAAAATCTAAAGTTTTAGGGGAAACAGTCCCACAGACGCTGAAGTATGAGCATGAATCAAACCTAATGGAGTCTTCAATGCCCTAATGAAGCACTGCTTTATATTGGAATGCGACCATGCTTATGTAACTTAACCTCTGATGTATATTCCCTTTAATAAAGCCAGAGAACTAATGCAGTGGGAGGGCTATCTTGTTCCATCACAAAGTTTTCTGTGTTAAAAATGAAACATTTTTCTTTGTTTTGGTTCGGGACTGTGGTTAAAATGATGAGCTTTCTCCAGGGATATCTATAGCACTGGCATGTGGCCAGGGGTGCTATCCCATTGACACAAATCTAGAGGTTGGGCTCATTTCTCCTTCATTTGCCATCTAGATAAAGCTCTTATAAGGACTTTGTAAAGGTCTAAAGCCCTTCTAATAAACTTGCCTGATTCTATATGTTATGGCCAGGCCATTTATCATTTTAGATTGATATCCTTTTCCTTCCAAAGTACCAAAGACCTAAGCAGAAAACTAAATAAAGCCATGAGCTGCTTCTTTATGTAGTATATTCGAGATTTGCTAGAATGCCACCCTTGGTAAATCATTCTGTAAAATGGTTGGCTTGACTTACTTTTCATAAAATTGTGTGTCATGTTAGTACCTTTGTGTTGTAGAGAACAAAGCTGTTTTCATAGATGAGATTGGAAACTTCTCCAGTGTTAATTTGTGTTTTGTGACATGATTCTTCTTAACTAATCTGAAATCACATTAACCATGATCCTTATCCACTTCCCAAATGAAATCCTCACCAACAAAGTCGGGAAGCAGCAATGGGTACTTGTTACAAAGACAGATTTCTCAGATGTAGGAGCTTTGTGGTAGAATTTTGGTGGTCACTTATGCATACTAGCATATTATGGGTAAATATCAATACTTTGACTTCTTCCTTTTCAATTTGTAACCCCTTGATCTCCTATAGTGGGCTTACTGCTCTAGCTGGAACTTCAAGTACTACATTTAATAGATACACAGAGAGTGGGCAGCCCTGTATTTCATTTTATTGGAATTGCTTTAAGTTTCTCTCCGTTTAATTTGATGTTGGCTTGCTGTATATTGTGTTTAAATAAGCACCTTGTATAACTGATCTCTTCAAGTACTTTTAACATGAAGGGATGTTAGATTTTGTCAAGGCTTTTTCAGCACCTAATGAGATGATTATGTATTTTTTCTTTCAGTTGGTTTATATGCTAGATTACATTGATGGATTTTCATACATTGAAGCATCCCTGTATCCTTGGGATGAAGACCATTTGATCATGGACATCTTGAAATTTGTAGGCAAACGGATTGTTGTAGAAAAAAAAAATTATCTTAAGTGAGGTAATCCTGATCCAGAAAGATACATATGGTATGTACTCACTTATTAGTGAATATTAGCAATAAAGTACAGGATAGTTGTACTACAATCCACAGACCCAGAGAAGCTAAGTAATAAGAAGGGCCCAAGAAAGGGAAATAAAATAGACATCAGAAGTGGATGGGTGGAGGGAACTAGATGGTTGGAGGTTGGGGGTAGGGAGTGGGGAGAACAGGGTGGGGATCAGGTGGAGGGAGAGCAGGGGTGCGGGGCGAGGTGGAGTGAAGAGAGAGCTGGGAGAGAGAATGGAAGTTGGTGGGTAGCATCTCTGGGACAAGCTGGAGACCTGGGATAGGAGAGGTTCCTGGGAGTCTATGTGTGTTTCCCTAGCTGAAACATGGAATTTGGAGACTGAAACAGTCACCTACTGCGACCAGGTGGGACTTCCAGTGGAGGGAGGGAGCAATAACCCACCCACAAAACCAAATTTTTCCAGCCTATAAGCTAGGCAGAGCAAAGATTGAGGGAATAGCCAGCCAGTGATTCGCCCAACTTCCAACCTAGCCCATGGGAGAGAACCAACCCCTGACACTATTATTGATACTCTGTTATGCTTGCAGACAGGAACTGCATAACTGTCTTCTTGGAGGCTTCTTCCAGTAGCTGATGGAAACATGCAGAGGCCTACAGCCAATCATTAGGCAGAGCTTGGGAAGTCTTATGGAAGGATGGGAGCAGGAGGCGGTCAAGGACAAGTAGACCTACAAAGTCAACTAACCAGGGCCCATGGGGGCTGCAGAGACTGAACAACCAAAGAGCATGACCTAGGCTCCCTACAGATGTGTAGCAGCTTGGTCTTCATATGGATCCCCAACAATTGGAGCAGGGTTGTTTCTGACTATGTCTGCCTTTGTCTCCCTTTCCCCTACCCAAGTTGTCTTGTCTGGCCTCAGTGGGAGAGAGTGTGCCTAAGTCCTGCTGGGACTTGAAGTGCTTGGCAGGATGGTACCCATGGGGAGTCTCCCCTTCTCTGGGGAGAAGCTGGGGGATGGAGTGTGAGTGTGGGACTGGGTCAAGGGGGTGCTGCAATGAGAATGTAAAATAAAAAATAAATTAATGCAAAAATAAAAGTAATTCTCATAATCTCTTGTTATAAATACTAGGTTTGATTATTTTAGGAATTTTCATAAACTACAAATTAGCTACAAGTAAGGTTAACCTCCTTATAATTTACCAATTTCTTTTAAACAAATCATCGTTTTAGATAATTAAGTAATGCTAGAGGGCTTTTCTAAGCCTCTCTTCATTTCACAGACCTATTTACATAAAGCTAGAAATGCATCCCTGTGACTTTCCATAGGGAGATATAAACAAGGATCTATTCACTCCAGACAGGGCACCTACAACAACACTATATAGCAACAATTCTCCCTAGGTCCAACTGTCTCTCTGAGGGAGCCAGCGAGGTTATTTGGATTATTTATAGAAGCATGGATGACATAAAAGCACCAAAAAGCCCACTCAAGCACAGATGATTTCCTGTGACAGCTGCACCCCTGGAGGACTGAAGGATGTGCAGGCACCTTGATGAGTTAGGGAGTCTCATTGCTCTAGGTACTGTTTACTGCCTTTCAAACGCAGAGGGGAGGAGTCTTAACAAACTTGTCACTTTCAGATGTTTCCTGACCCTGTAGGCTACACTTACTTTCAGAACCTCCCGTCACCTTCTAGGAAGAAGTGTTTAAATTTGGGGGAAGCAGTCAATATGTATATGTTCAAAACTGTTTTTGAACACTGACCATTTGGTTCTAAAGCATTGTATAAGAAGCCATAGTGCTCCCAAAAAGGACTGCCTTTCCCCCTGTCTCCTTATGCCTTTCTGCAATCCAAGCATCTTGACTGACTCTTTTTTTCTCCACAGAAGACTTTGATGAAAGTTCTGACTACCATAAACTCTATGCAGAATGGTTGAAAAGTGTAGTTGATGAACTCTCATTATGTTGTTTGGTAGTATAATATTCCTGAAGAAGGGAGGAATGACAAGAGGGTGAGAACAATGTTAAAAATTGTGCCTGGCAAACACAGAAGTCGATGCTCACAGCCAGCTATTGGATGGAACACAGGGCCCCCAATGGAGGAGCTAGAGAAAGTACCCAAGTAGCTGAAGGGGGCTGCAACCCTATAGGTGGAACAACAATATGATCTAACCAGTACCCCCTGAGCTGGTGTCTCTAGCTGCATATGTAGCAGAAGATGGCCTATCCGGCCATCATTGGGAAGAGAGGCCCCTTGGTCTTGAAAACTATATATGCCCCAGTACAGGGAAATGCCAGGGCCAAGAAGTGGGAGTCGATGGGTAGGGGAGCAGGGGCGGGGAGGTATAGGGAACTTTCGGGATAGCATTTGAAATGTAAATAAAGAAAATATCTAATAAAAAACATAAAAAATAAAAATAAAGGAACATCAAAAAAAAAAGCAAAAAACAAAACAACAAAACGAATTGTCACAATGGTGGTAATGGTGATGACTACAATTGGGTCAGAAGAAGGATCAAGAAGATGAGGCTGATGACAGAAAAGCAAAAGGCAATTGGGCTGAGCTTTAGAAATCATCTTTGATGGTTATTCTGAGCTGGGCTCAAATTTGATTATTTTATGTAATTTATTAAGTAGGTATGGTATTACTTTCTGCCCACAGATCTGTTCTTGATATTTGTCTTAATTATACAACTTAAAAAGAGGGGTGGAGGCTTCCAAACTCAGATCTACTGAATCTCAAGTATAAGTTTACCAGAATTACATATTTTCAGAAAAATAAACAGAAACAGCAAGGCTACTTTCAACATACACAGGCTATGTTGCTGTCTGCACGAAAGAACCCTGTTGTGGTAAATCTCTCCAACCCAGATATGCCTCGACAATGAAAACACAACACAGTTAATATGATTACATGTTGTGCACATAGATTGGGCAAATCTACTGCTACAGTACCATCTTCCACATCTATGAGACCCCTTAGAATTTGCAGTTTCTCCAGGCCATGTGCTTCTGCTCAGCTTTTCTTCTTCTTCCTCCTCCTCTGCATCCCCTCCCTCTTCCATTTTCTCCTTCTCTCTACCTTTTGATCCACCTTCCCTTTTACCTGCCCAATCATCAGCTCTCCTTTATTTTACAAATTAAGGTGGGAAGCAGGTTTACAGGAAATCACCTGAGTGCTGACTCATTTGCAACCACTCACAGGAGAACGGAATTAACATCAAATATAATTAGCCCCAGGGCTATCCACAACAGAACCCTGGTTATCAGTTCACAGCATCATTTGATAAATGACAACATTTATCAAAATTTAAACTACTAGAGATATTTTATAAACACCTAATTACACTTTCAGAAGTCTGAGCATATGCCTATTTTTGAAAAATTCTCATGAATAAAACCACAGTGTATACATATACAGACATATGTATTTCAGTATTTTTACAGTTCTAGGTTTGAGCATTGGCTCTCAGTTGTACGAGCCAAGTGTTCTTCCACAGAATTTATATCCTCAGATCTCCTTTTATGCTCTTTGTGAAATAGGATTTCACTCGTTTGCCCAGGTTGCTATTTCCCTTATTCTCCTGTCTTTAGTTCCTAAGAAGCTGAGATTGTACCTTCGTACTATAGAGAGCCGGAATTTCTTTATTTTTTTCAATCATGAAATAGTAAAAATAAAAAAAAAATCTCATATTGTATTAAAAGACATTACAATTTGAAGTTAAGAATTACTTCTTTGTTAATGTTATAGCCCACAGAGCAAGGACCTTAACTGAAAACAGTACTTATGTTCAAAGTTTGAAGACATAAAGAACAATTTATTACAAGGTTTTAATTTATTTGTAACTATAAATGAGAATTTATTGCCTTATTAAAGTGAAAAATGAAAGTTAAGATCAATATAACCAAAGTCTTTCTCTCTCTCTTTGTGTCTCTTTCTTACACACACACACACACACACACACACACCAAACTCATATGCGAAAGTTTATTGTCAAGATCCACCATGTATCTTCCTATTGAAAGGTGTATATATATTTATTAGGCATGTAATGGAAGCATATATTTTAAAATATTTGTATCTATTTAAGACGTAGGTCTTCTTTCTGAAAGCACTATTTTAATTTTAGAATGACTTTTTTCTCCTCTCAGATTTCTAATACTGTATTACCAAAAATCAAATGCAACATACATGTGTCATATTTTGGCGACCACTAAAGAGCTTTATTCGATCCTTTCTGACTTTTGCGTGTGCTGCCTCTGAATGCTGTCAATTTGCCTGTCACTGACACTTCCCTTGTCAGAATGTGAAGTAAAGGTATATATCTTGGCAGGAAATAAGTCTAAGTGAGAAATGTGTTTGTAATGTATAAAATAAAATCTTTACCGGTTCCAGATGACCCATGATGCTTTTCTCAGTGTAGGCAGAAGGAATGAATAGAAAAAATTGTCCTTGGAGGATGCGTGGCTCTGAGCAAGAGAAAGTTTATTTCTGAAAAGAAAGGGACAGATTGATTTTGAGCATGCTTTAGGTTAGAAATCTACCATTCTTCTATTTACAATTTTCATGGGCTCAATGAGCTTCATTTTTTCCTAGGTATAATTTTTAATATTTTCCTTACAATTCATTAAAAAACATTTATGTCCTCAGTTATTTCATTACATGACTTCTTTAAAAAGTGATAGGGCTGGAGAGATGGCTCAACATTTAAGAGTACTGACTGTTCTTTCAGAGGTCCTGAGTTCATTTCCCAGCAACTACAAGGTGGCACACAACCATCTGTAGTAGGGATCTGATGCCCTCTTCTGGTGTATCTGAAGACAGTGACAGTATACTCACATACATAAAATAAATAAATCCAAAAGAAAAAAAAAAAAAAAAAAGAAAGAAAAGAAAAAAGAAAGAAAGTAAGAAAAGAAAAAGAAAAAATATAATGATAAACTAAAATACAGTCTTTTTCTGCTGGGAGCGATGGCTTCATCCATGGCCTTGTGGAAAATTTCTAGCTTACATAAACAATCCTGAGAGAACATTCGTGGTCATAACAGTAAGAATGTTCGTGGTAGAGAGAACACTGTGACCGTTGGTTCCAGGAGCTGAAGATTGCCACCCGAACTTCAGAGAGTCCCCAGGCTCTTCCCCTGTCCCTTGGAGCCTCCTCTTTCTTTCTTATATTGCCATCCCAGAATAAAATTTTTGAGAGCTTGATCAGTATAATTGATTTGCTCTCATTCTTCACGTTTCTTGTCTCCCCCCCCCCCTCCTGCCCTGGGTCCCCGCTGATTATCCCTGCAGGTCAGGGTAGTTTTCAAACACAGAAGAGTGATAGCTCTTTGAAAAGTCCAGATAGTAGCCCAAAATTGTTACAGTGCCTTATCTCATGGTAGTTCTTAAAGATAGTTGAATATATTATAGTCAGATCCATATAAGGGTCTATGAAGAGATTTATTATATCTAATGTGGGATATTTAAAGTTTTAGATCCAAAACTACATATAGGTTGTGTGTATGTGTGTGATAATTAAGACGGAGTGTTCATTTAAACTATTTTTTTCTTTGAAGTTTCTGATCTATGATATATATTGAATAATAGCTAATGTACAGATATTAGGATCCACTATTTATCTTTATTCATAAATAGAACTTAAAAGTTACCCAACCAGGCAATGTTGACTCACTAAAACTGTCTGTATGATATTAATGATATCATTGAAAGAGACATACATTCATACTAGGTTACTGGGGTCTGTTTTACATAGATAAACAGCTACTTTTGCAATTCCAAGCTCCATTTCATATTGTCATTATACCAGTCAGTAATCTATTTATGTGAGAATATAGTAAGACTCTCAACCAGTATATCTTTTAATGCTTTGATGGTGGCATTAATTATTGATTCTTCCAAGAGTTTGAGTGCTTTTAGCTTAGTATTTTGAAGCCTAGTTGTGATGGCTATTCCCAGTTGTCAACTTGACTATATGTGGAATGAGCTACAATCCAGAAAAGGAGAACACATCTGTGATCCAGATATTGAGGCATAGTTGCCATAAAAAGCTTAGGTCCAGGCAAGGTGGTACACACCTTTAATCCCGGGAGGCAGAGTAAAGTAGATTTCTGAGTTTAAGGCCAGCCTGGGACAGAGCAAGTTCTAAGTAAAGCACATTTTAGGTCCATGAGGGTAATAACACTTTTAGTCTGGACCATACCTTCTGCTGGAGGCCTACACAAGGACAATAGAAGAAGGAAGACTTCCTTCTTCTTCCCTTGCTTACACTTACTTGCCAGCTCATCTGTTGGAACCTATGCCTTCAGGATTGTAGTTTATACAGAGGACCAGCTGAAAAGAAACACTTAGTCTTGTGGGAATGAGTGACATAGCTGCCTATTGCTGGATTAATTGGAATGCAGAGTGCAAATCATTTCAATAATTTCCCTTAATGTATAGAGACATTATGTAAGTTAATATTTTCCAAAACCTACTTTAATAAAGGTACTTAAGTGCTTTAGCCTCCATTGTAGTCTATCATCCCCCAGAGGTGAAGGAGAAGTTAACAGGGCAAAGGAGGATGTGGACCTGTTTAGAATAGTTCTTATGGGTGAATCCAATCTGCATTTTCAGGATATCAGCAATTCAGTTCACACAATTCATCAGAAGTAGCTTGATCCCCTTGCAAACACCATTCAGGAATCAGTAACAGCAGTGTGATCCAGAAGAAACCAAAAGGTTCTGCCAATCGTCCGGAGTTTGAGGAAATAGCAAGAAGCTGCCAGAACACCATTAGATGTCCTTTGGTGTGTCCCTCTTTATGAATTCATGACAAACTATGATCAGCAAAGAAGGAAAGGTAAGCCAGTGCCACACAGTCATCAGTAAAGACCAGTGCCAGGAAAACCCAACCAAGACCAGCAAAGGGTGGCAAGGTAAACTATCCAATGTCTGTTGGGTTATATTTATACCCTTTCCAAACATCATGTGTTCTCTCAAGCACCTGCTCTAGTAAAACATCACATAACCGTTTTCCAAACAGCTTCCCCCCAAACCACCACACATGTATGTTCTCAGAGAAACATCATCCCACGTGTCTGCTTCAATAAGAACATCCCCTCATTAGACAGTTTCCAGAAAAACATTACATGACACAATTGAGTCTGCTGAGAAACCAGGAATTTCCACTTCAGCATTCCATAACTTCTGTGATTGTAGAGAACCCTAAGATAATAGTGTACATTCTTGTAAATATCTTTTTTTCATAGTAAACATGCTTACTCCATGAGTGGAAAAGGCAACCTATGGATTACATTCATTTTTATGATCACCATTCTCAGGAAGTGATATATATCCAAAGGTTATACCAACTGGATATATTCTGCTACTAAATAAAATAAGTAACTTGAAAAAATATTTGAAAAAATGCTTGAACAGATAGCAAACACGAAACAAGAAGAAAATAGTATTTTCATAAGAGAAACCAGTGAGGCAGAGAAACTAGTGAGGCAAACCCTATCATAGTCTCATTTTACTTCAGAGTACAGGAGAAAAGGTTAACACTGCAAGAATAATGCTCTTGTGAATACTCAAGACAGAGTAGTTGTAGGAAGATGCACAGACAACTAGAGATCTTCAGGAGAATTTTTAATGTAGCATCCATCAGAGACTCAGTCAGCATGTGTGAGAACTATGTGAGGCAGAAATGGACCACCTGAAAGCAAACGAAGGAGGAATATCTGGAGCTCATCCAGAATTAGCAACAAACTGTGTCCCAGCAGCCCTGCGAAGTCCTCACCGTAGGAAGAATATCCGTAGTGTGCACAGCGGAATGCTGCCAAGGTTGTGAGGAGTTGGCCCTAGTCTAATCATGTCCCTAGTCCTCTGGGAGATCGCAGTGCGCCACCAAATTTATTGAATCATGTCCCTAGTCCTCTAGGAGATCGCAGTGCGCCACCAAATGTATTGAACTGTATCTGAGTCATGTAAATGTATTCCAGAACGAAGTTTGAGAATATAGAATTACAAAGATAGCCAACGCCCAGTCAGGTAAAAATTTCAGTATACAGTATCCAATAAAAAAATTATCAGGTATGCAAACAGTCAGGGAAATACAGCACATAATGAAAAAATTAAATCAGTTGAAACTGATCCAGATGTCAGGATTGGCAAGTAAGGACATTAAAACAGTTATTACAACTGCATTCCGCAAGGTCTAAAGGCAAAAGGAAAAACTGAGTGTGCTAAAAAGAAAAGAAAGATACAAAAACCATACCCAAACTGTTACAGGGGAAGTGGCTACAATTTCTGAGATGAATAAAGCAGTGGACCTTATGAAAAACAGATTATGTAATGTGGAAGAAATAATTAGTGAAATTAAGACACAACAACTGAAGTCATGCTGACAAATGCACATGAAATATATATATGTGTTTATGTGTATACAAAAATGTTTGATTTAAAAACAAATACCATTAATGAGCTTTGGAACAACATTAAACACAGCTTTAATTATAACTGAGTGCATGAAGATTGGTCAGGAGGTCAAAGAAAGAAGAATTTCAGAAAAGCATAATTGAACACATAATAACATAAAATTCAATTCACTAAAAATTCTATGCTCACAGTTGAAAAACTCCCAAGTGATTCCAAAATCCCAAGTGATTACAAAATAACATGTTTACAAATATACACACAAAATACCTATATATATGATCATCAAGTTGTTCCAAGCCTGAGAAAAACAGATAGTATATTCTGAAGACACAAGGCTCATAAGACCTCTCTTTTTTCTTTTTCAAAATATGTTAAATTTGTCCAAAACTTTCATAATGTACATTTTTTATTCTGATTAGTGTCACCCCTACCCTCTAGCATTCCTGTCTTAGACTTTTATCTTTCTTCCTTCTTACAAGTCTTTTCCCTCATTCTCATCTCTATGTTTTGTTTTTTGACTCACTAAGTTTGACCAGTGCCATTTGTGTGACTCTGGACTCGAACCTAATGATTGCAGGCTGGTGATTTCCTCAGTGGACATGCAACAGCAAATGATGTTCTCCACCAACCTGAAATCCATCAGAAGCTAATTGCTCAGCAAGAAGCAGTAGGAGACCTGTGAGCTCCTCCCAAATTTCCGATCATTCTTGATAGGTCTAGCCTTGTATAGGTTCATCGTAAACACCTGCAGTTGCTACAAAATCCTGCCTGTATTGGTTGTATCATGCCAAGAAGATAACATTTCACAACTCTTCTGTCTGTCTTCTGGCTTTTACATTCTTTATTCTCCCTCTTAGATCATAATCCCTGGGTTTTAAAAGGGTAGTAAAAATGTCCTATTTAGGCCTGAGCATCCTTATTTCCAGCATCTTGAGCAGCCATACATCTCAGTATTCACTGTCATTCACTACCAAGAGAAGCATCTCTAGTTTAGACTGATAATAGGGTATGTTCTTGGTTATAAACATAGATACCATGGCAGTCAAGCTAAATGACAGTTGTAAGTTTTCCTCCAGGATCTAACACATCAGCCATGGGCTATTGACTCGCTTTACATTAGTAGGTATGCATGTCCTTGAATGCAACAGCCTCCTATTTAACCATATAGTGATTAGTTACTTCTGTAATAATTGTGTCACTACTACACCAGTGCATACACTTTGCTTGGAAGGTTAATATTGTGGTCCATAGGATTTACAGCTTTACAAAATCCTTGACATTTTTTTTCTCCCAAAGCAGCTTGTGTGGCATATTTTAGCATTATAAAAACTAGTCACTAGGATGGAAATTTCCAATTAAATTCCAGCCTGTTCCCCCTATATTTAACAATCAAAGTATGTGGTACCTTCAGCAATACAGTCCTCTCATCCACTTTGGTGGATAACCGAAGGGAATAAGACAATACATTACTTTGTGAGTTCTTTGAGGCTCCCAATAACAGACTTCTTGCAAGAAATAAAAAGACTTGAGCAATGCATTTTAATAATTAAAAATCTATTATAATTAAACATTCAGCATAACTGCTTTTCACATTACTGATAAAACATGAAAATAGTCTATTTCCATTATACTTTGATAGTATGAATTATTGAAGACATTTCTTAGAATGATGTAACATGTTTAATTTCTTTAAAAGATAATCAAGTGAATATAATATCAGTGTACAGGTGCAGACCATAAAGCAAAGAAGTAAAATTATGGTCAACTATTTCATATGGAGGCGGAGGGTTATAAGCTGGGACTGATGGGATCCGTTGTATCTGAGCTACTCTCTCCAAAAAAAAAATCTTGAGTTTGTGGCTTCTGCTTTGGAAAAGACTTTGGAGTGATCCTGGAAGATAGAGAGTAACACCCCCCACCTCCTTCATTTCCACCCCAGAAAGTTCCAGAAGGCTGATTCTGATTTGAATTACCTTCAATATAGGCTGGAATATGAAATCAAGACTAATCACCCACATTCAGCAGGAGAGAAAAAGGCAGTTGCAATTTTAAGGGTATGATCAGCGATACAGTCTCGATATCAAGCTTTATGTGTACACTTTAAGGCAGTTTCTGTTGAGCAAAAAGAGGCCAAGCGCTGCATCTGTGCTATTTTGAACAATGACCACTGTACAAGAGCTATAAAAGTAAACAAACCTGGAGCTTACTCTACTGACTGAAGAAGAGAAAGCTGTGACAGGGCAACTAAAGTCTCACATGCCAGACTTACAAAATGAAAATTTAAAAAGGAATTCTGATGGAGAAAAGATAAATTCCAAAGAGATTCCAAGATGTCTAGAGGTTGGGGACTGATGAGGAAGCTTGAGATTTTCCTTGAACGAGAGGATCATGATGCATTTCATATCAGAGGAAATTGTAAGAAGGGTAGATAGATATCCTAAAACGGAACACTGAAAGGATGGGATGGGAATAAAGAAATGTAAATTCTGAAAAAAAGAAGTAAAATTATGACAAAAATAGTACAAAGTCTGGGAGGAAAATGAGTTTATTGATTTAAGTCACTTGCATGTGAAATGGATAACTGCCCTTTATAAAGGTTTAAGAGATGTTTGCCTAAATCTATTGTTATAATGATAAGTCAGTAGGAGTTGGTTTAATACTATATTCATTAAAAAAAAGCCCAGTAGTAGTTTTTACCTGTGGCCTATGATGTGTCCAACCCTGTCATCTTGGCCTTATAATGGTTCTGGATTTAACCTTTTGAGTGGGTCTTAAATCTAGTTAGAAAGTGATTGATCACTAGCACAGTATTCTTGTGTGTATTGTACCAGTGGGAAATATCAAGCAAGGCCTGTCGTCATTGTAGCATGTTGGAGAACCCTGCTTTTAAGGTTGTACTCCACCATGTCAGGATAGCTAGCTCTTTTAGCTCAGCATAAAACGGAGGACTCCCTTTCTCAACAGGGCTTCCCCTTCCCTGCCTGACCTTGTCTGAAGAATGTCTCTGAGCACAGATACCTGACCTTACTTGTAGGATGACCTGCACAGAACTTCCTGCAAGCACTTCATAAGTCTTGTTCTCTCCTGCCTGTCTTATAATTAGGCACTGCATTATGACCAAACATACCTTCTCACTTCTACCCCTAAGAGCCCTTATATATCCTGGATCAATAAAGAAGAGTTGTTTCACTGAAGCTTTCTCCAGGAGTCCTTCTGTCATACTTAGGGACTTCTGAATCATGCTGGCTATTTCTTTTCCCTCTGCCCTTATGGGCAAGTGGCCTGTGATCCCAGAGGAAAATAGAGACCTGCAGTAGCTCACAGGATTCATAGATAGGTACTCAAGTAGTGTATAACAATTTCTGCCACTAGGAAAAAAAGCAAAATTTTAAAAAGACAAGACAGAAAAATAAAAATAAAACACTATTATATATATACTTCTGTTGGTTTTACCAGAACCGTTGGTCTTTTCTGACACTTTTCAATATATAAAAAGACTGTTGTCCCTGTCCCTAAAGCTGGAGTGGACGGTTTTAGTGATTTTTTGTGTTATGGTTATAGGGTGGTAGGGTTTTTTGTTTGTTTGTTTGTTTGTTTAATGATTACATATTGATATTTATTTATTTATTATTATTATTATTTTCTTTATTTACATTTCAAATGCTATCCTGAAAGTTTCCTATACCCCTCCCCCCCACCTCTGCTCCCCTACCCACCCACTCCCACTACTTGGCCCAGGCCTTGCCTTGTGCTGGGTCATATAAAGTTTGGAAGACCAAGGGGCCTCTATTCCCAGTGATGGCCGATTAGGCCATCTTCTGCTACATATGCAGCTAGAGACACGAGCTCAGGGGGTACTGGTTAGTTCATATTGTTGTTCCACCTACAGGGTTGCAGCCCCCTTCAGGTCCTTGGGTACTTTCTCTAGCTCCTCCATTGGGGACCCTGTGTTCCATCCAATAGCTGGCTGTGAGCATCCACTTCTGTGTTTGCCAGGCACTGGCATAGCCTCACAAGAGGCCGCAATATCAGGGTCCCTTCAGCAGAATCTTGCTGGCATGAGCATTAGTTTGATAGATATTTAAAGTTGCTTTGTTAAATTATTGTGTGTTAATAGGAATTTAAGGATGTGTTGCTTAACTATTGTATATTGATAGAAATTACAATTGTTTTGTTTAATTATTGTATATTGATAAAGATTTAAGGTTGTGTTGCTTAATTATTGTATATTGGTAGAAATTTAAGGTTGTTTCATTAGACTATAATTTGACTATTTTGAACATAAGGCTTTTGTTTAAGATGTGGTGCAAAGTTCTAATTTTGTGGTTCTTATATTGTTTCTCTTGTGTGTAGATAGTGATTGCTAGTAAAAGAGACAATTTTTTTAAACAGAAATATGAAGTGGAAATTTACGGTTTGTTTGGAGATTCAGTTATACCATGTGATTTTTTCTGAAAACTGAGAGGATGTTCTTGATGAAGGAGACAAGTGGGAGGATGTTTTACTGAGACCAGATAGTTAGTGTTTTTCTGGAAGCTGCCTGGAAAAAAGGCATGTGATGTTTTGGTTGCACAGAAACTTGAAAGAGCACACAATGTTTGGAAAGTGTGTAAATATAACAGTGGAAAGCTGTGTGTGGCATTGGTTCACCTTGCTACCATTTGCTGGTCATCCTTAGGCTTTGCTGACACTGGCCTTCGCTAACAATGGTGTGGCATTGGTTTGCCTTGCCTTCTTCACTGGTCATCGTTTTTCACAACTTCATAGAAAGAAACACACCAAAGAACTTATGATATTCCAGCAGTTTCCTACCACTTCTGTAGACTTGGGCCAATTGACAGAGCCTTGCGATTTCTTCTGGATCAAACTGCCATTGCTGACTTGTGAATAGTGTTTGCAAGTGGATCCAGCTACTGCTGCTGATTTGTGTGAACTGAACTGCTGTTATCCTGACAATGCAGATAGGATTCACCCCAAAGAACTGTCTCTAAGCAGATGCACATTTAACCTTTGCCCTATTAACCTTCCCTTTCCACTACCTCTGGTGAGTGGTGGGCTAGAAGGGAGGTTAAAGCAGTTAAAATTCCTTAATAAAATAGGTTGTAAAAATTCTAATCTTACACTTGCCTATTAGTTTATCTTTTTTTTCTAGAAATTATACTAACTACTGTGCCATAGTTTATATGTGTAAGAGTTGGAAATGACAGTATCTCCTATGATTTCAACCTTCTTTCATACCACTGCTCTAAACTTCCCATTCTCTTTTCCCAATTTTTAATGCAACTGAATCTAGAAATAGCTAATAGGCCTTTTGTCTTCTTTACATATCCACAACCATGCCTTCTTTCACTGGTCTCCTTTATCCATTGCTCTCATTCGGCATCAACAAATCAAAACACACCTCTTGCTGATCAATTTCTGTATCAGTATCATCACTGCTTACTAAAACTAGGGAAATCCTACTCACATATGTACTCAGACACATTCATATGTCTGCTGTTTTATGTTCTTTCCAATCAAATATTTGCTCTCTCCCTCTCTCCCGAGAGATATTTTACATCTTTTCTATTCTCATACTCCCCAAATAAAGTCTCTCTTAATCAGAAAGACATTGGACTCAACCAGCTGAGATTGAGTCTCACCTTTCGTCCACTCAGAACTAATATATATATATATATATATATATATATATATATATATATATATATATATTAGTTAGGGCTTTTAGCATTGGAAGATTAAACAATCTTATTAATCTTATAGGAATTATTCTGTGTTTATTTCTATACAGTAACTCTATTCCAGATCTAATATTTTTCTCTGTTATCATGAATTTTATTTAAAAAGACTATCAGATATTTTATTTGATCAGAATATTTTATATAAAATTATTTATTTGATTTAATTTGATTTTATTAAAAGGTAAATACTGGTAATTGAGTAAGTACCAGTAGTAAATACTGGTATTTATTAGAGCCTAGTAATGTGGCTCTCTTATGAGTAGTTGGTTATCTTGTCATTGTTAATATTAAGAACTGATGTTGTCAATCAACTTTTATTTTTACAAAAAGCATAGCTTAATTGATGTGCATAAAAGGTAGTAGTAACTTCAGTGTTACTATCTATGCATAGTGATAGATCATAGATAAGAAAATAGATTTGGTCTGAATAAGTTGTTCATAATGAAGAATATATCTTTGTATATAATTTTCAAAGCATTTCCATAAATTCCATATACTTTAGCTGTATATACATGTTGGTTTTCTTCATTGTATTTAAATCCCCTTAACTTTCTCTGGTGTTATTTTTCTTGCTATTTGACAGTATACAATTCTAATTCTAATAAATTACTTAACACAATATTAACTACTATGACTCTATTATTCCGTTCTATTCATTTTCAAAGAAACAAACTTTCTTCAATTTTATGCTTAAAATGGTGTAATAAGAAAGAAGAAGCAATCGTTCTAGATAATTTCATCTTTGGATGTTGCTAGAAAATTTTATGCAGATATTGAAATCATTGACTTGAAGATGACTCTTTTTCAAATTAAGGTAAATGAATGACTAATATTCTCCCTGTTGTATAATTCCATGCTTTGTTTTTCTTAAATGAGCAAACAATAGAAAATTAATAGTTCCATCTATTATCCAAACCAAGTAAGACAGTGCTGAAAGGTAAATTTCTCCTGAAACGATGTAAAATACTTTACCAAAGCTATTTTTATTTATATGACAAGATAGGCTCTTTCTACTCTATGCAAGAGCATAAAATGAATAAAAATATTTTTTGGTTTTCTTGCCCAACAGTCCACAGGTAAATTATGGAAGAAAGCCCAAAATAATTCAGACATAGATTGATGTGTGATAGTTACATGTATTGTGGAGCGTGGGGTAGGAGGCAAAGAACCTTCGAAGAAAGAAAAGAGATCTAAGGGTTCTTACCATGTGTGGTAGTCGAGAGTGATGAAAACAGGTATGCTAATGGGAAGGCTGATACAAGGTCACTGTATAGGTGGGGTATAGACATAGAGGCTGGGTCCTAGAAGAACGTGCAAAGAAAGGAAGCTCTAAATCAAATATCCCAACTTTAACTGCATGGGTTTTCTCTACTTGTGGCTGAAGAAGAGCTGTTTCCTCCTTAGTATACAATTTCCAACAACTCTGTTTCTCTTCCTTTATTTCCAATCTCTCTTCCCCGCCCCCTCCCCGAACCTTTCTGTACTTGGAGAATCTGACTTTCATTATGTCCTCTACTCATCCAGTTTGACATTCATAACACTTGCATAAATTGCTCAATGCATGGTGTGATGTTAGAGAACTGCCTCTAAGAACTGACAAAGTACACAGTCCTGTTCGCTGCTGGGTATCCAGACCCATGACAGAGTGGAGATCAGTATGTGCTCTTAATTTAACATGTTTTTTTTATTTAAAACTGGGCTGAATTGATTATGAAATAATCAATGGGTACAAATAAGGGACAAGCAGAGCTATTTTGTCAGCAAATAAGTTTTCCTTATGTACTGTATGAATTTAAAGAGATCTTAAAGATAAAAATATTTAAAGGAAATTTTAAATATGAAATTTCAAGAAAAATATCAACAGCAGCATTAAAATGGACCCCAAACTGTGGATACTTTGAACTGTGTATTAGCATAAAAATGTGTTAAAAAGAATACACGATTTCTTGATCCTCACTTCACACTGTGAGAAATTAATTACTAAAGCCTTTAATGATTCAAGGGAAACATGGGAAAAAGCACATGACTAAACTTCCTCTAAGGTTGGGTAGTATCTGCAGAAAGAATTGAAGGCCAAGGAAACAGAAAGATTAAAGAAAAGGTGTCGAGAGAATTATGGAGCCAGAAGAGTCACAGCCAGGACCACATCTGTAAGTGTTTGACATTGAAGCCTGAAGAGATGAGGGAGGATGAGCAGGGGTTAATGGTGCTTTTCAAAATACAGTTGAGATGGGCAAGGAAACAACATTAAAGATTTCAACAGCTGTTCAGAAAATAAGATAGCTTGTTTAACCAGCTTTCTCAAGGATTCTGATCAAAGCTTAAGTAATTGTATGCTGGCTTGAAAGATGGCAAGCATTTTATTTTCTTTCAAAGAAAATAGCTTTGCAATGTATGAGACAGAAAGATTTATCTAATAAATTCAGTTGAATAAAAAAATTGAGCAAAGGAATCCCTGAGAAGGTAATTTAATGAGAAAACAGAGAGAACATTATTTATTATAATTATTTTCATTATTAACATTATAGTTTTAGGAAAGGGTGAATAGAGGTAAAAAGGCTTATGGCTTGTAATTTTTCAAATAATAATTATAAATATAATTTTTAAATTTGAGAATCTGCTGCTAAGTATCATTTGATGCCCTCAATTAAGAAATTATAACTGCAGTATCAGAGATTGAGTGTTTGGAACAACAACAACAACAAAAACTTGTCAAGATTATACAGTGCCTGTATATAGTGTCTAAGATGTTCTGTGTCCATCCATTTGAGCTCCAAAACATTAAACAAAAGCATAGTGCTGTTTCTTTGCAAAAGATATCATTTCTTTAAGACAATGAAAAAGCAAAAAGGGAGGGATGCACACATATTTTTGAGTGGATGAGGAGCAAAATTGTGTAAACATGAGTTGGGATGGTTTTAATTTTCTCAGTAGGAGGTGAGGTTATGTGCTAAGAGGGAGGGAAGTAGGCTGGAATTGGGGATTTGAGAGCCTCAGAAACATTTGGAACAGCTGTAGGGAAGAATGCTACAGGGAGTCAACAAGTGATAAATAAAGGAATTGCTGCGATACAGTGACGGCACTGTTGAGGTCAGTTCAATTGGTCGCTATTGTTTAGCATTTTGGTTTATGAATACTGAGAGAGGAATCAGACTAAAAAAAAAAGAAAATGTGGAGACTGTGAAAGGAGAACTCAAAACACTATGGAGAGGAGAGATCTTTAGGCGAGTTTTAAGTTCACCCTTGACCTGATTAAATTTGTCTGGTTTGGGCAGAGGAAAGAGAAAGGACAGGGCTCAAAAAAGGAATGCAGCAACAAGCTACTACAGAGGATGAATATGGATGGAAGGAGGATGGAGGAAAAGAGGAAGGATAGGAGAGGGCTGACTAATAACAAGATACTTGAAGGAAACTAAGAGTTAAAAGTCAAGACCTTACTCATTTTAATCATTCCAGAAATGGAAGAAGAAAGACCCAGGGTCAGGCTATTGGACATCAGGGACCATGCCTGTACCCAGTAAATATGCTAACTGTAATGAGTGCTATGATATCTTTTTTATAAGATATGATTACAGGATTTATATGGACAAAGAGTTCCAATTCCTGAGTATCCATTAGTAAAACCAGATATGCCTTGCATTCTGTGCAATTTTTACAAACTCCAAGTGCACTGCTTCACACATCACATGTCATATGAAAAGCCTTTTGGGGAAGGTACACACCTGTTAATTGTTACTAACACCCTCAGACATATTTTATTAGTTAGGCTGTGGGGCTCGAGAAGATTTTTAGCTCTTGCAGCTGGATGAAGCTGCACATTTTGAATGCCTGAAACTTGACCTAAATGGTGTTGACATTAGAGTGACCATGAGTGATGGAAAAGGAAACAGAAAGTCTTGGATTTTCCCCTCGACAGAGACTTCTTCTCCTCAAATTAATAACAACAGATTTAAAAATATCTCTTGAATTGCAGAGTGCAGCCAGCAGTGCAGCTGCCGCCTTATGAAAGGCTCAAGGGGACTCCTGCCTTCTACTTTAAATCCTTCCGCTCATAAAAGGCCCCTTGTTTTGCTAGAGTGTCTTTAGGTTAGTGTTTTGTTTTACTTTTTAATTTAATTTCTCTTCCTTTTTAGGGTTTAAGTGTCAAGCAGAAAGATCTTCAATGTTTGATATAAATAACTTGTGCAATCTGCATTTATTGTATAGGGGAATATACTGAATTTAACACACACACATATTTACAAGTGCAAGTAAGTAAGTACAAGCAAAATATTAGTTGTTGGAAAGATTCTAAGACAATTGAAGTGTAGTCTCTAGTCTCAGAACTAATGTAATTTACGAAGACCACTGCCCTTTAGAGATATTGTTACTTTGTTTTAAGTTTTTGAGAGTACTTTGGTTATATAAAGGACAAAGATATTACATAAAATGCATCTTCAAAATCATTGAACTCATTGAGGTTAAGTAGGATTTTGATTGTGGATTTAAAAGTATCTTAGTATCTTGGGTAGCATGCAAACAAGATACTCTGGTGATGTAATAGACTACACTGAGCAGAAGGTAAAGTATATTTAGGGAAACATGCACTGGAAAAGGGACCCTGGAACCATGAATGGACAATTGAGAGCATTTTCAATATTCCTGTAATGTATGGCTAAGGAATCAAAGGAGTGTTCTGCAGTCAGAGGTGAATAGGAAAGACTTGTGAGCAACTAAGTGAATTAATATCTCTCTCTTCTCTCCTCTCTCTCTCTCTCTCTCTCTCTCTCTCTCTCTCTCTCTCTCTCTCTCTCTCTTCTGTCTATCTATCTATCTATCTATCTATCTATCTATCTATCTATCTATCTATCTATCAATCTATATCTGTCTAATCTATCATCTATAACCTATT
>NC_034597.1:94526527-94528295 GCF_900095145.1 Mus pahari
TTATTGTTGAGAATGGTTTTTGCTATCCTAGGTTTTTTATTATTCCAGATGAATTTGCAAATCGCCCTTTCTAACTCTGTGAAGAATTGGGTGGGGGCTGTGCCTATCTACTGGAGATGGTCTCTACATTTTGTATCTCTCCCTTGTTGGGTATTTCTGCTAATGTCATCCCCTTTTGGTCTGGGAACCTCTTGCTTCCCTGGCATCTGGGACTTTCTAGTCGCTACCCCCTGGTTCCCGAATGGAACTAGAAAATATCCTGAGTGAGGTAACCTAGACACAAAAGAACACACATGGTATGTACTCACTGATGAGTGGATATTAGCTCAAAAGCTCAGAACACACACAATACAACTCGCAGGACATATGAAGCTTAAGAAGAAGAAAGACCAAAACAATCCTACTTAGAAGGGGGAACAAAATAATCACAGGAGATAGAAGGAGGGAAGGATCTTGGAGGACGAAAGGAGGAGGATGAAGGGGGACAGGATTCATGAGTATCTTGAGAAGACTAAGCCTGTTTGTAGTTGTATTGCTGATGTTTCAACTTAAGCACCATGCATAAAATGTAAACAAAACAATGAGGATATATAAAGTTTAAAACTATCCAAGATTTTACTTTTACTTTTACTCTCATGATAACCAAAATAATCTTATATATCTTCTTTTCTCCTCAGATAGATGGTATGAAATGAGAATAAAGAGGAATCTAGAGAGGTTGCCTCAGTATAAACATGGATCATATAAAGCTAATGAAAGGATTTCTCGGGCATCATATCAGAGACACAGAACTGGTAAGCAGAAAGTTATATAAAAATACAACAAAACCAAAGACAATGCAACTAAAACATCTGTTTTGGATATTATTCTTCTATTAGTTGTCGACCTGGGAATTTTTTCTCCCACTTTGTGGTATTTCTCTTCAGTATATGGTTGCTTTTGTTTTACAGAAGCTTTTTAGTTTTGTGAAATCTGATTTGTCAATTTTTGGGCTTTAACTTTTTGAGAAAATAGAGTCTTATTCAGAAAGTCCTTTTAATTGCTTACATGTTATAGAATACTGCTTATATTTTCTTCTAGTTTAGCAATGAGGTCATTGATACATGTGTGAATTTCCTACATCTGGACACCCAGTTTTCTCAACACTATTTGTAGAAGATGTTGTCTTTTCTTAAGTGTATATTTTTGGCATCTTTGTGGGCAACCTCGTGGCTATAGTTGGTTGGACATAATTTTGCATTCTCCATTTTGTTCTTCTGCTTCACAAGTCTATATTTACGTTTTGCCTCAGTATTATGTTGGTCTTATTTCTTTGTTCTGTAGTATAATTTGAGATCCAATACAGTATTCCTCCAGCATTATTCTATTTGCTCAGAATTGTCTTTGTTATTTAGGCTATTTTTGTTGTTGTTGTTGTTTTGTAGAGAAATTTTAATCAAGCTACATGGCTGCTCTGGCAAAGGATTACAACCAAAGAAGACCTTCTAGGTCTTTATGATTCAGTCAGAATGCAGACATGTCACAGATTACAGTACACCACTACTCGTCCTTCTGTCTTTAATCCCTAATGATGAAGGTGAAGTTATTTTGTAAAAGGAAACAGCCATGTTTCAAAGTAATGTCTAATTGAGGAGTAGACAAAGCAATCAATCAATCAGAGAAAGATTTGGCAGAATGAGTCAGAGGTAGGATACGCCCAACTCACAAGAGAACAGCATAGGAAAGAGAAGCCACTTAAGAGCAGATAGGAAGTGCGGGGGGGGGGGGG
>NC_034597.1:94528320-94548379 GCF_900095145.1 Mus pahari
AGAGAGAGAGAGAGAGAGAGAGAGAGAGAGAGAGAGCGAGCATATGTATCATAGTTTGGTCAAGACAGTTTTACAAAAACAGGTTGTAGACAGAAGAAACTAGACACAGGTATAAGTTTGTCTGAAACCAAGCAGAGTAATTTAGTCAGAAGCTAAGAGAAGCCAACTTGAATTAGTCAACTTAAAGATTAGCCTGTATGGATGATAGAAGTTTCCAGGCCTGGGCCCATGGAGAGTAAGAATGGAGAAAGAAACATTCTAGGCTCAGTCCAAGCCATGTATTTGAATGGCTTGGATATGGCTTTCAACTCATTCCTTCATCTGAGAAATAAAAGCAACACTTACAATTTTGTGTTACCATTTTGTGAGAATTTCATGAGGTTTTTTTTTTAATAACACTCTGTAAATTACTTTTTCTATGATAGTAATTTTCATAATATTCTACCAAATCATAAGCATAAGAAGTCTTTCCATCATTTATTTTAAATTTTCATTCAGATTCAGCTTTTTAAAAATCCTTCTTGATTTCTTCTTTGACTCATTTACCATTCAGCAGAGTGTTCTTTAGGCTCTATGATCTTGTCTCATTTCTGATGTTTATTTTTGCTGCTCCTTGATGAGCTCCATTGCATTGTGGTCAGATAGAAAACACAGAGTTCATTCAAGTTTTCCTGTTCATTTTGTGACTTGTTTTTTGTTTTGTTTTGTTTTTCTGTCCTAATTTGTGGTCTATTCTAGGGATACCTAGAAGAAAGTGCATTTTGTATGTTTGGTGTGAAGTATTCAATAGATATAGAGAGTACACTAAAGGTGGCTGCTTATTTCCTGTTCTTATTTATTGAAAATGCTTTTCCCCCCAGGATTTCACTTTAAGGTGATGATTATACTTGATGGGTTTTGTCTGTTTGTTTTTGTCTTTTTTTTATAGACAACAAAAATACAAATGTTCCTTAATTAATTCAACTACCCTTTATTGTTTGGGTATTTGCAGACACCAACTGTCCATAGCTGTGGTTTCCTGCACAACACCACGAGTTAACCTTCTAGCATGGGCTGGGAAAAGATGCATAAAATTCCAACCGTTTTGAGGAGAATAGGCAGTTAATGGCTGCTGAAGGAGCGGTGAGTCAGTTTTCTTTGGCTATGAGATCTCTGATAGGTTAGAGTTTGACCACGCAGGAGTTTTCAACCGCATACCCATGTGCATAGGGATAACATTAATTGGGCCATGATATACATAGAAGAAGACACATTTGAGAGGGAGATGCTAGGTCACATGGGAGGAATGGGAAGGGAGAAAGAGAGGTGAATAGCACTTGGATAGTGTTATTAGAAAATTTATAGTTTCATCAGAGTCACCATATGTTTCTGGGGGAAACTGGTATTTCTCTGTTGGGGCTTTTGGTTTTCTTCATAAAATAATTTGATAACAGATTTAGAAAGAAACTTAAAGATGATTTTAGTGAGGTTTAAAATAATAGTCCCAAAGCAGACAAATTGTAAATCTCAGCCGTTGTGAAGATTTGGAAGACAGAGGAGAGCTGGAGGAAAAGTCATGGCGTTAGAATTAAGCCTCATGTAGACAAGTGGCCACGTTCTGTAGAGGAAACTTTAGAGAAGGAGTAAGTAATCCCAAAGTACCACAGGAAGCAAACATAGGCTCTGGCCATCCAGCAAAAGAAATTCTGAAGAGAAGGAAAGAAGTGGTTAAGCTTTTCTGAGTCTGTTCAGAGCTCAGAGATGTGGGCGGACACAATAGAGCTATAGGCTGGACGTGAAGGTGAGAATTCAGAACAGGAAAAGTACACTCTCTCATAGGAGGGATATTATTCCTTCTACTTTTTTTTTTTTATACAGCTTAAGAGAGATTAAGCTTCCTGAAGAAAGGAAGGAAAGTGGTGTTTGTCTCATTGGAGAAATTTTCTGTACTTGGTCCTAGATGCTAGCAGGCTAGATCACCATAAAGCCCACTTTCCTCCTTTGGTTCTCCTCACTAAGGATTTTCTAGTCATAATTAGTTTACTCCTATAATGATTTTTTTCTATTGTGAAATTATTTTAAGTATATCTAGAAACAAGAGTTTATTTTGGATGTCATGATTATAATGCTTTTGATTATGGAAATGATCCTATCTTGGTTGGGCAGCTCCAGAGTTCACACTCCTGATCTGGCAGGCATTTAGGACAACAATGAGATGCAAAAGTCAGAGTGAAGAAATACCAAGGTAGAATAGAATTTCTGATACAGAAAACCACCGAACAAATTGATTTGGCCCTCAAGCTGTGCAAGGAAAAAAAGATGTGCCACGTATCCAAAGAAAGCCACTAAATTCCAAGAACAAGCTGTTTCATTCTTCATACTTGGAATAGTAAGTGCTATTCTGAGCTTGTTTTCTGTTTGAAAAGCCTTCAGGGTTGGCGGACTATTCAACCGCTGCATTAATTGGTAAAGTTAAATCACTTGCCCATTGCATTTGCTCCAACACCCACACTCTCCGCACAACCATTGGCCACCTGTACTCAGCATGCACTCACACATGGTCGTTAACTCTGAAAACTAATGCAAGCCAAACAAAGCCCGAGGAAGAAGTGGGTTGCCAGAAGAAAACAATTAAAAAGTCACCTGTTGTGAAAAGACATATTTAATCAAACCTGCACAAATAGACCACCCAAGAATAAACACAAGGTTTTCTGAGCCTGGTAGTCACAATACAGGTGTGTTTTTGTGAATAGGGGATTGTGAAGACAACATACTCGCTTGATCTGTTTGAATGCTCAGGATAAAAGTGTTAATAAAATTGTGTGGCTTTCCACAAATATTCAGGATATGTTTCTTCTGAAAAAAAAAAAAGTTGTGTTTTACCCATTTGACCATTAATAAGATTATTGACTGACATATCAGATAGCAAATATTTGATTCAATATTTATCAGTATATAGGCCTGTCAATAATGCTAAAAACTTAAAGTTAAAAATCTTTTGATAAAATTGTCTTATTAACCATGCTGGGATGAATTTAATGTACCTGAAGAAAATAGTCTTTATATTTTTTTCATTATGTTGTGTCATAAGCTTTAATATGGTGAGTTTGGAACAGCCAGAATACCAATTTTATTGTTTTCTTTTTGTTTAATAAAAAAAAAATTGCCATGCACATCATTACATGTCACTACAGTAAGTTCAAACAACACTTTATTTCTGTGGGTCTCCCCCCCATCTGCCCCCCACCCAGCTTCTTTTCTCTTGAAGCCTCCCACCCCTCTGTAGCCTCCTTTCTGCATCTCATAAGTTGGAAGATAAATTCTTTATCTACTATTTCTAAAATTTCAAAATTGTGATTTCCTTCCTGAAGAAATTTTTATTATAGCCCTTTAGTTTTACAGAATATCCGAAAACATTTCAGGACAATTAAAATTATTTCGTGATGTTTAAAACCTCCATTTTGAAATTAAAAAAAATTTCAGTTATTCACCACTCTGTAAGGGTGTTCATGTGACAGATTATTTTGTCTTACTGCTCTGCCTCTGCCCTGATCGCCTTTCCTTCCTGTGTGTCCCTCACTTGAGGCATCGAGGACTGCTGGCCAGGATCAGGGAGGAAGTGAGTTGCTACACTACAAGCCCTCTACCTGACAGTCTTCTGTATTGTTTTTACAAAGGTCATCCCCTCAGAGCGGATCACTGTCTTCTTTGGCATCCTTGATGAGATAATTCCATCCACCACTCCAACACAGTATCCTCAACGAGGGTCTCTGTGAGTTCAGAACATTTCTGTTTGCTTTGTAAATTTATCTTTACTTTTAAATTGAACGAATTTAATTTTTCTCATAATAATTGTCAAGAGATGTCCATTATTTATTAATGCAGTTGGCTACATTAAAGGGCTATTATACTAAAATTTGGGAGAATATATTATTCAAGAGAAAATTCACTCATTCACTTAACTTTTAATATGTGAAAAATTTCCTGAATACTATTATTTATTTGTATATTTATTTTTTTTCTGTTTTTTTTTTTTTTTTTTTTTTTTTTTTTTTTTTTTTTTTTTTTTTTTTTTTTTTTTTTTTTTTGAGACAGGGTTTCTCTGTATATCCCTGGCTGTCCTGGAACTTGCTCTATAGACCAGGCTGGCCTTGAACTCAAGAGATTTGCCTGCCTCTACCTCCCAAGTGCTGGAGCTAAAGGTGTATATACAACAGGCCTAAAAACAGTTTTATAAAGGTCCTTGATCCAATGATTATAACTAACTCTCCCTTCTTCCCCCCTCTCCCCTCCCTAATTCTTTCTTTTCTTCCTTTACAGTTTTACAAAGTGGATCTTTTTTTTTCCATTTTTTTTATTTATTATTATTTTCTTTATTTACATTTCAACTGCTATCCCGAAAGTTCCCTATACCCCACCCCCCGCCCCTGCTCCCCTACCCACCCATTCCCATTACTTGGCCCTGGCCTTCCCCTGTGCTGGGTCATATAAAGTTTACAAGACCAAGGGGCCTCTTTTCCCAATGATGGCCGATTAGGCCATCTTCTGCTACATATGCAGCTAGAGACTCGAGCTCAGGGGGTACTGGTTAGTTCATATTGTTGTTGCAACTACAGGGTTGCAGCCCCCTACAACTCCTTGGGTACTTTCTCTAGCTCCTCCATTGGGGGCCCTGTGTTCCATCCAATAGCTGGCTGTGACATCCACTTCTGTGTTTGCCAGGCACTGGCATAGCCTCACAAGAGGCCTCTATATCAGGGTCCCTTCAGNAGAATCTTACTGGCATGTGCATTAGTATCTGGGTTTGGTGGATGATTTTAGATATTTATTTAATCATTTACTTTATGTGAAAGTGTGAAATGTAGTCACAGGTAAATATGGTTTCATTGCATTGAGGGCAGCCATTACAATAGACTAGTTTAAAATTAACTTAGGATCAATAATAATTAAATCAATCCACAAGAGCTTAATTGTGTGATTATCTCTGTAATGATTGTGC
This sequence comes from Mus pahari, assembly GCF_900095145.1. Taxonomy (NCBI): domain Eukaryota; kingdom Metazoa; phylum Chordata; class Mammalia; order Rodentia; family Muridae; genus Mus; species Mus pahari. The sequence continues at coordinate 94,533,299 of NC_034597.1, forward strand.
TTAGTAGAATAAAAGGTTGAAAACTTTCAAAAATACTAATTGAACGAATGAACATTTTGCATATGGTCCATAGTTATCTCATGGAACTTATGGAATAATGTAGTTCTCTATACCAAGTCTCAGTTATATAAAGGGAAATTAAGTTATGAATAATTCTTTGCTACTTTTGGTTCTTAATTGGCTTGCTTTAACTATTATTATTGGAGTTCACTGAATTCTTCTTATCCCTTCTTTTATTTAATGGCCTTTTCTCAGTGCAAATTGCCTCTTAGTCACATTTGCCCTAAAAATAGTCTATCAAGGGTGCAGGTATCTTAGAATATCTTATGTTCTGTTTATATCAAATTAGAAAAGATATTGCTCAGTTTATATATATGAGGAATACCGTGTTATCTACAATCATAAAGTCAGATTTATTCCACCTCAACTTACACTGACAAGACATTTTTGCTGTTGAGAGACAATAGGTGAGATCCTAAGTTCCTGTTGCTGAAGAAATTGAACACTTTGCACAGAGGGCACACCAATTTGAGCTGAATCTAACTTGAAAAGCTCCTTCTGGTTGTTGATTTTCACAGTACCAGAAGGTATCCTGCAAGCTGCCAAAGGGTGGAAGCTGTGACTATCCACATCTAGCTGACAGTGGAACCTGTGAACCACAATGATAACCAGCCCGGCAGGATAGCCCTAAAGGTGCAACAATGATACTCATCTCTTGCCAGTAGCTAACAGATCTCAGATTGGATATAAGACCTTAACAAAGAGCAATATCATTCCTGGTGTTAGGAAGCTAGCCAAGCTTAGCCTAGTAAGGTTACAGCTCTTAGGGAAAGATACCTCACTACCACTTTACTAGATGAGCATAAGCCCTAACCACATTCTAAAACTTATATTCACTGACAAATGTAGCTTTTGCCCATATCAAAAGAGTTTCTTTTTATGGGAAAAGAAGGTGATAATAGAAAACTACCACTGGTCATAATGTAGATGTCAGCTGATGGCAGGAAGCCTGGTCCGGTGGGCACATCTACAATATAACTCTTGAACCTAAAGCTCAGGGAATTCATGAATGACAAAGTGGATAGATTTGTGAAAACCAGCGGACAAGGAAGTCTGCTATAACATGGTGCTTTCTAGACATGACCTTCATCCATGAGACCTCACAGTATCTCTGGATAAATGAGACCTGATTGGCAACAATATCAACAGACATGGTAACATGGAGAGGAGAAACTATCACAGGATCCTACCCCTATAGGATGAATTAAAAGCAACTAATGACTCCTTTAGTCTTTTGTCAAGGATGAAACCCCTAATTGCTAAATACAAAACGTCCAGTTCTGAACTTGTCTACACCCAAGCAATATTAAACGGGAGCATCAGGTTGTATTTACATATTTATACACATGTATGTGTAACAACACTAATCAATGAAAATGAAGTGATTAGTTTGAGAGGAAGTGAGAGGGCTGTTGTGTTGTGCAACATTTTTCCTAGATTGAGGCATTCTATCCTATAGGCAAAGTCCTTAAACAGGCAGTTAAACAACCCAAAATAGCTTCAGGAAGTCCCTGAAACTGACCATATTCCCTAGACCTCCTCTACTTCCCATAGTAGACAAGGTAAACAGCAAAGACACTCTGAGACCAGACCAGCTGCCTTGGAGAAGCAGAAACCACCCCAGCTACCTGGAACATGTATAAACCAACTGCATCACTTGTCATTTGGAAGGGTCACTCTCCAATTTGTTGATCTGCCCGCAGGCTCTGCGCTGAGCTCCAGGTTTCCGACTTTTGTGTGCTGGGCCTGCGCTGAGGTGTGCCTTGGTCATGATCTCTGAGTCTTTTCTACTTCTCTAAGTATCCCCTCACCCACCTTCCTGTAAGTTAACCCCACTAAAACCCATAGGTTCACCAAGTTGGACTTCAGTGGCATCGGTTCTTTGAAATGTTCTGGGCTCCATATCTGGGGTGAGTAGACATGTGTAGTGTCTCCTTAGGAGAAGTTTTGTCACACAATAACATGGACAATAAAAAGGGTCGAAGGAAGAAAATGGAAGCTGATATAATTATATTTTGAATTTTAAAATGTGAATGAAGAGAGCTTCTGAGGTATTCTGCTTTGGCTCTGAGTGTGCAGACACTAGTGCCTCAGTGAAGAACACTAGTGAAAAGCATCAGTGAGGGACAGGCAGGCAGCGAAAGACCAGGGAGAGTGCTCAAAGGATCAGGAGAATTCCCAGTTAACAGTGGGACTCTGAGGAGGGAAGGACTCCAAGATGCTGAAATAAGGGCACAATGGATGGCCTAGAGGGACAGAAATGGAAAACATTTCAAATACAGCAGAAAGCAAACAAAAGTGGCCCAGGAAATGTAATTCAGCTTAGGGTCTGAATTACATTACAGCTGCATCACTTGTCATTTGGAAGGGTCACTCTCCAATTTGTTGATCTGGTGGCATCGGTTCTTTGAAATGTTCTGGGGCTCCATATCTGGGGTAACTCCGTTTATGTAACTCAACTGTTGCAGTTCATGGTCAGTCTTTTCAGTGACTGTTAGCAGGTGCTAGCCACTAATGTATCCTTCGAGTAACATTTTCATGATAAGCAGCAACATGATTTCAGTGTTTAAGTTATTTCCAGTGGTGAGGACTGAGATCACCCAAGCAGAAGTTCCTCTGCTCGCTGCACCCTCTCCTTTAGCCCTTCACATTTTTCTCTTTTGAGAATGCCTCTAAGACTCTACCCATTCTCTTAGTATGGAATCCATCCGTATTTAATATTGGTCTGGCTTGCTCCTTGTCCTGCTTGCTGTATTCCCCAAGTAGCCCTGTTGTGAATGTTTTTGTGTGTGCTTGGTCCCTTTTAAAATCTTATTTCTTTAGAATTTTGTAAATGTTTTGATCCTATTTACCATCCCTCTCCCACCTCTTCCCAGTTTCAGCCTGTTCTTTTGCATACAACTCTGCATGCTTATTTTGTTTTTGTATCACATTTCTCACAGGATGTCTTTTCCAATTTGGATATTTTATTTCTGTCCTGGGATTGAACCCAGTGCCTTCAGCACCTATGCTAGCACACCGTGTGACTGTTTTCTGGCATTACATTTCAACTTGAATTTACATCACACATTATATTGTGACTATTTTTTTTAAAGAGACACTGCATCTTTTCTTTGTGTAGTGTGTGGTCCTAAGTGTTTCTGAGGCTTCTGCCACTTCTAAAAATATAGATGCATAGTTTGAAGAGCTTGATTTAGGATATGATGAAAATAACTCTTTCTTAAGTGTTTCCTTCATTTTGTTCCTTTAAAAATGTACAGTGATACATATGTATTCCTTTTAGATTCGTTTTCTACTTTTTTTTGCATCAGCCTAATATGAATTCTTTTACTAGTAATTTCCATTTTTTTCCTCCTATGTGGACCCCTTTGATAGCAACTACTGTGAGAGTAATTCCCATCACCAAACTACTCCAGTCTTAAGGTATCAGATGAAATGATAAGATCTTTTAATTGAATAATGGAAGAATACCAGGTCTGAGAGACAAAGGACTTTCCAGCCTTGTGGTCCTTAAATGGCAGAATGTTTGCAAAGCTATCACTATAAAGTAAGTTCTCTGAAATGTCTGTATCCCAGGTAGTTAGATCTTAATTGACTCACGTGAAATGTTATTTTATAGTCTCAATTAGACATTTTATCCCTTTAATGCACATACTGAATTTTGGCTGTATTGTATAACATTTACAGTTCAGCTAAGTAGACAAGTAATTTGCTGATAGTTTGATTGATGACAGACAGATGGGAAGGGAAACAGATACACAAACAGCAGTAGTAACAAAAGGCTTCCAAGGCAGAACCTCTGCAAGATGATCGGAAGCAGGAATTGGACAGGATATGAGAGTTTCTGGTAAAGCTCTCCAGGAATAATATTCTAAAAGAAAGCAGAAAATTCATTCTTCTCAAAGTATCTGCTCTAAATCATTGTTGTGCGATGTGAAAAACTTAAACATGTAGCCACAAGACTGTGAAGTTTGATTTTTTTTGCTTCCTTCATATATTAATTTATTACTGACAAGAGGATACAGAGTACAATGTAGAAAGATCAAGCATTGTTGTTTTTGAAGACATAGAGCTCACTAACAGAAAACAATATTAATGGGAACTGCAATGCATAGTTAAAGCAGAAAAAAAAAAATCTGCAAAATACATTCCAGGAACATTACAATAAAACTTTTGACAAAGTGGGAACCAGGAAGGGAAATGAGTTTTAACAGAAAGAAAAGAAGTTTACAACCTCTTGTGGCTCAAGGGAGAAAAAGCTCACCCACATAGCTCCCTTTAAGAGTTTTTCCATGTTTAACTAGCAGCACGGAGATTCCCATATGGCTATTAAAGAATTATATTATCAAATAGAAAAATAATAAGTGTATTAAAAACAGTATATAATCATGCTATTGGAAGGGAAGGACAAGGCTATGAGCAGGTTATACGTCTTAAGTTTGGAAGAGCAGGCACTCAATAAATGCTGTGCGTAGTACAAGCTTTGGGAGACTACTTTCTAAATCCAATAGGTAACTGAATAAATAATGTGGCCTTGATAGCCCTCAAAATAGAAAGTAAATGGCCCATTAACAGAGTGCATTAAGAAATCTTATTGACTCAGTCCTGGGCCTTTCAAGTTCTCCATGATTAGCAAAATGCACACATCAATAGTTACCCACACAGAAAACAGTCTTGTTAAAAACACCTTCAGGCCATAAATTCTCATCTTTTGTCAGCTATTGACCAATACTTCTAATTAGAGATTTTATGATTTTTAGAGTGTTGTCATTTTTTTTTTACTTTAAAGCTGCATTTTAAAAATGATATGGCTTATTTTTAGAAAGTGATAGCCACCAACATTTATAATTATGTTGACTTAGTAGACAATAGAAAAGTTCTGGCTTGGCCACGATGTATGTTTGTTCTGTCCCATAAGACAGGTAGTGGGTTTCTTTTTCCATGACAGTAATGGTAGAATGAAATAATTTAAAGTCATTTTCTATAAAAGAAACAACAGCTGAGGTCCCCCTGATACGAACTGCATAAAGACATTTCCTCTGCTTGCTGAATGGAATACTCATTTCATACGAACCTGGAAGATAGACAAATCATTCTATGTTTGTTTGTTTCTAACAGAGTCATGGGCAGACTTTATGAATGGCAGTATTTTCAGCTTCAGGCCTTATATTATTCTAGGTCTTTCGATCCCTGTTGGGGACATAATTCCAGTGTAAGGGTTAACATTGTCCTCCTGTCCCTGGGATTGCCAGTGAGCCTTGAGGTACAAAGCTGCTCAGTCACTGCAGACAACAGGATGGGGGTATCTCCAAGTGTAGCAGGATCCACATCTCCCCACTCTTCCTTGGGGAGGACACTGATTACAGCTGTGCACTGCCTCATGCTTTGTGCCCATGTGTTTTTTCATGGTCCCCTTCCTGCATCATTTCTCCCTACTCCTCTCGAGTTTTCTCTCCATTCTCCTTCTTCATAATGCCTTCTTTGTAGTCAGAGACTCCACCACTCCTGGGCCTTGTTTGGGGAGGGCTCATTCATTATTACAGCTTTAAAAGAAAAGCTCTCATTGCTTCAATTTCACAATTTCCTGATTCCATTTTCTGTCAGCAGATACATTATAGCCTGCTTTCCACAGAAGGTAGGTACTATTACATACATTTTATTTGAGATGACTTAGCTGTTATGTAAACAATTATTAGTCAGACGTCTCTGCTTAGCAATTTATTCAGTCAGATGTGAATTAAATATGTGTGCCTTGGAATTTTCTGGAAACAAATTTTAATCTCTAAAACTTAATAATATGAGAACAAAGTTGACAGTTACTTGTTCTTTAGTAAAGGGGAGGAAATAAGGTGATCTTATTGAAGAGAACTGAGAGTGAGTATCTGAAAAATATTTGGACAAAGGAAAATAGAACAGAGAAAGGCAAAGGGGAATGGAAGAATGGAAGGAAAGAGGAGGTAAAGGATAAAGAAAAAACTGTGAAAGAGCAGATGAATGGAGGACAGAAGAGAGGGAGAGAGAGGGAAGGAGAAAGGCTAGGTTTCCATAGCAGCGACATCAGCGTTAAGTACCGTTTGTGATGCTGAAGTGACAACATCTGAGAACTTCTTTCTGCCTGGATGAAGGCTCCAGGATGCATCTCTTTTCTCCCTCCTTTCTGATGTTCATGTTTGACAGTTGTCCACCACATATGCTTTTCTTTTATTTACGGCCCTCTAGGAACACTGTAACTATTAACCCATCCTTCTAAGTCAGAAGTCTTCATCCTCTTGCCCAGAGCAAGGTATACCTACTTTTGTACTTAAGGAAGAAAGAAAACTAAAAGGAGCTCTACATGATTTGTTATAAAACTCATTATTATTCTAATTTAAATAATTGGATTAGGTTATACATACTAGTTATAGGATATTATTTCAGTTTTGTCTTAAAGTTTAAAATAAAGATAAGATTCTGCTGAAGGGACCCTGATATTGCGGCCTCTTGTGAGGTTATGCCAGTGCCTGGCAAACACCGAAGTGGATGCTCACAGCCAGCTATTGGATGGAACACGGGGTCCCCAATGGTGGAGCTAGAGAAAGTACCCAAGGAGCTGAAGGGGGCTGCAACCCTGTAGGTGGAACAACAATATGAACTAACCCATACCCCCTGAGCTTGTGTCTCTAGCTGCATATGTAGCAGAAGGTGGCCTAATCGGCCATCAATGGGAAGAGAGGCCCCTTGTTCTTGCAAACTTTATATGACCCAGCACAAGGGAAGGCCTGGGCCAAGTAGTGGGAGTGGGTGGGTAGAGGAGCAGGGGTAGGGTGGGGTATAGGGAACTTTCAGGATAGCATTTGAAATGTAAATAAAGAAAATAATAATAAAAACATTAAAAAATAAAAGAAGAATAAATGAATAAAATTTAAAATATTTGATAAAAAAAGATAATTCTAAAGGACAATAATCATATAAACATGTGTTTGTTCCATGAACTCCTCTTATTTTTAAATGTTCATACTATTTTTCCATAAACAATTATATAGTAACTAAAACAATGAAATATACAGTTTAGAATAGTTTTATGAATTACAAGTCAGTAAGAAAATAAAACACAAAAAGGCCTACAACAAGGCAATGAAAAATCATAGATTTATAATATGTATATAAAATATGTATAACTTTGCATGTAAGCTTGTGCTATCACATATATCTGGTGGGCAATAAGAAATATTTTCTACTTTTATCAGCCTAGAGTTCTTTGATTGGTGCTAGATCATGGACAGAAGGAACAAACGACAAATTGACATTTGTAGGGAGGCTTTGAATTGACAAAACAGAACTTATTGGACAAAGAAAGCATCCAAACATGAGTGGCATTAAGCACTTGTTACCTATATTAGTTTACATGCAATTGAAGATATAATTTAAACATGTTACAGCACAAAGTAGTTTTGTTTTCCAAAGAAATGGAAATGGGAAGACCTTAACTATTCACCTATTTAACATCTGCCTTCCTTCTATCAACCTGCCTCTAACACCACAATTATAAATCAGGAATAGAGGACAATCACAGGAGTCATCCGACTACTGTTCTCCAGTTTACATCAAGGGCTGTGAACTTAGGTTATAGAGGGCAAATCTCCAAGGGGGTTGGAAAGAAGGGCACAGTAGGGAGCTCTGCAGATGGGAAGTGCAAGGTACACAGCCTCTGCATTACAGGAGAGGCAGCATCCTGGACTCACAGGTTAGACTACCAGAAGAAGTGAGGTGAATAATTCAAAGAGTGTTCTACCCAATAGTAATCAAAAAACAGTATTGAGCTACTGATTCTCAGATCTCCTTTCTGTTTCAGGGAGCTTGTTTCTCTACTTCTCAATAAACCTTGTTAGTTAGCCCTTCAAAACCATAATCATTTTTTATTAGATATTTTCTTTATTTACATTTCAAATGCTACCCCCTTTCCTGGTTTTCCCTCCGAAAATCCCCTATCCCCTCTTGTCTCCCCCTGTTCACCAATCTACCCACTCCTGCTTCCTGGCCCTGGCATTCCCCTACACTGGGGCATAGAGCCTTCACAGGACCAAGAGCCTCTCCTCCCATTGATGACTGACTAGGCCATCCTTTGCTACATATGCAGCTGAAGCCATGAGTCCCACCATGTGTACTCTTTGGTTGGTGGTTTACTCCCAGGGAGCTTTGGGGATACTGGTTATTTCATATTGTTGTTCCTCCTATGGGGCTGCAAACACCTTCAGTTCCTTGGGTTTCTCTACCTCCTTCATTGGAGACCCTGTGCTCAGTTCAATGGATAACTGTGTGCATCCATTTGTCAGGCCCTGGCAGAGCCTCTCAGGAGACAGCTATATTAGGCTTCTGTCAGCAAATACTTGTTGGCATCCACAATAGTGTCTGGGTTTGGTGACTGTATATGGGATAGATCCCCAACCATAATCGCTCTTATTTCAATAGATGAGCTATCATTTTTGAGACATTTATAAGATTATAATATTTCAAAATATAATTTATCTATTTCATGTTTAATGTTCTCATCTAACTCTTCTGTAAAAGCTGTGCATTTTCCCCTTAAAATGTCATGCCCTGCCTAACCAAGTGACTATGTGATGGAAAAGGAGTTGTAAACTGATTTCACCAGTATGCAAGCAGCATTCAGGCTTCTATCTCCTGAACCTAGATGACACACAGGGCCTGCTGCATCTACCATGAGTCTGAATCAATTACAGAACACACTGACATCTACTTTACGAGAGTGCTTCAAACTTAACACAGAGGGTTTGTGTGTTATTCTTTCACCATTGATTTATAGGTAGGAGTGTATTATTAACAATGAAAGGATAGGTCAATCAGCAATATAGTAATATACTTTCATCATGTACATGCTTTTCATGATTACATGACTACTATTTTGATGACAGCTGCAGTAATTTATTTAAACGGGAACATCTTCGATATATAATGTATCATATCATGGTGCCAAAATGGGTGCAATGTTACTGAACAATAGAAATGACAAACTTGAGGCAACATTGTGTAGACAGTGTCTATCACTGATAAAACCTTGTTATCTGACACATCATGAAAATTACTTTTAAATGGAAATTTTATTGTATTTTCTTTTTATTAACTAAGGCTTCCTTATTTTTTTTAAATGCGTTTATTTTCAAGAGCAAAACTAAATCACTCCACCCTTCTCTTCCCTTCTTCAAACCTTCAGATATGTCTCTTCTTGCTCTTTGTGTTTATAATAAATAGCCTCTTTTGGAATTAATTGTTGTTTTATACCACACAACACACACACATTTCTAAATATATTAGTGCAATGTGCTCAATTCATGTAATATTACTTGTATATATGTTTTCAGGGCTGAAAACTAAGCACAATCTTTCAACATATCATATTTTCCTGAATTATTTGTATAGCTTATTTTCCCTGATGTGAGTGACTTTTTCTTTACTAAATATTTCCCCTTATTTATACATCGACCGTGTTATTAATATTTATAAACAAATTCTTCACTACCATTACCATGCTGTAAAACTCAACTTTTTTATTATGTTGTTCATCTAGTTCTTTCTGTGTGTGCAGGAGAGAAGTTTTTTGCGTTATCTGAGCTGCTTTCTAATCCGAGCTGTTTTCTGTCTCAGTTGCCATCCAAGCATTTACCTTGAGACTCTACCATAAATCATTGTCTTCCTCTGTATTGATTTGCCTGTTTCCTGAAAGCCATGACTGCTTTATTGGTACAGTACTCTCAAGAATCTACTTTTAGCTTTCTTTAAAGGGATACAGGTGCGAGTGAGGCGACGTGTGTTAAGCTGATGTCTGAGTCTAATCTATACTTGTAGTTGAATAATTTCCTGATGAGAACAGAGACGGAGTTTCCTCGGATCTATCTTGTGCTTCTTTTTCACACACCTTCATTTGTAACAGAGAAATCTAAAATAATAATAATAATAATAATCTAATAGTCTGTTTACTCCTCACATGTAAATGGTTTTTCTCCTTTTGGAAGCCTTTGAGATTTGTTGTTAGTACTTGGGGTTTGATTGTTTGCATGGGCTTCTTCATTACTAAGAGCATTTGATACACCCTCCTTTCCTTCCCCCTCCCTTGTTGTTTTAATTAATTAATTAATTAATTAATTAATACATTCATTCACTTTACATCCTAATGCCAGCCCCCTACCCTGTTCTGCCAGCACTCTTCCCCAAACAGATCCTCCCTCCATCCCTCCCTTCTCATTCCTCCCCTCCTCCTCTCCCCTCCTCCAGCACATAGAGTCACTACAGTAGTAAAAGCATCCTCTCCCACTGAAGCCAGACAAGGTGACCCAGCTAGGGGAATGGGATCTCCAGACAGGCAACAGATTCAGGGACAGCCCCACAGTTGTTGGGGACCCGCATGAAGACCAAGCTGTACATCTGTTACATAGATGCAGGAGGCCTTGTTGTTTTTTGAGACACTGTTTCTTTGTATAGTCCTGGGGGATCCTGGAATTCTTTCTGTAGATCAGGCTGGCCTTGAACTTAGAATTCAACTGTTTCTGCCTCTCCGGTGCTGGGATTAAAGGTGTGAGTTCCCATTTTGCACATTGTGAACCTTTTTGATTTGGAATAATGCCATGTACTTGGGAAATTTCCTTTAATACTTTGATAACTTTCTTAATTTTTAACTTTTCTATCTCTAGATTTCCATACAGATTGATTCCAGAATAACCTGTGCTACATTTCTAATTTTATATTTTCTCACATTTATAGTTTTATATCTTACCTAAATTTGGATATGATATGCATTCTTTCCAAGTTTTCCTTTAGCCCAAACTATGAGAATCATATATATAATACACACACACACACACACACACACACACACACACACATATATATATATATATATATATATATATATGTTTGTTTTCAGGTTTGCTTCTATTTCTTCTAGTCACAGAGCAGAGCGGTCACTGAGTCACAGGGTTCGGGCATGTGAGGTGGTTATTGTCATTGGTGTCTGTCATTCAGGTATATGTAGGTCTTTGTACCTTTGTGTGTCCATTCCCTAATGAATGAGGTGAAAAAGAACGAACCGGAACAGGCATTTGTGCTGGAGTGGAGCAAGAGATTTCAACATGTGTTCGTCCTGTCTGAACAGTACACATGAACATTCTAGTGTACAGTCTACACATACTGGTATCTATCTGGACTTGCTTTCAATGCCCTTTGACCACCCCTACCCCCGCTTTTGGGTGGTGGTACATGAGGAGATCATTGAAACTTCAGGAAGTTTAACGTAACTAGTTGAAGGTTGTTAAGGTTTTTTTATTGATTCAACCTTCCTCTGCTCTTTGAATCCAGATGTGACAAAGTGAGCATTTGCTATCACTACATCTATAACTATATAGTAGCGACTTTCTTCAAGCTCAAAGCATTGGATCCAGCTTACTGTGCCTGATATCACTGAAGCTGTCAATCAGATAACCCTTTCTTTTGCATCTCTCAGATATTTTGCACAGTGGCCAAAGCCCAACTACCACCATATGTATAAGTCATTTTCCCTGGGCCACATCCCTCAAAAAAGACGTACAGGAGGAAGAGAAGATATGACATGGCTTATAGCACCTAAGAATGTTACAGTGAACAAGGCACTTAGGTACATGTACCTAGTTCCATTCCCTGTCATCAGTCCTTCCATCATTTTCACCTGTAGTTGGGGATTCTGAGTCCCTGTGTCCTGTATTCCGAAAGGCAATAGAGCAAATGTTTGTCTATACCTAGTTTAAGAGAATGACTGGGATAGAAGGTAATCTCTATGATTTTATATTTAAATTAGTTTTGGTTAATGCTTTGTATATTAATTATATCAAACATAAAAATTTTGAAACTTTTTTGATTCAAGTAAAATCTCTGTAGCTAAAGACTGTTAGAAAAATCGTCTCTATTCAATAAATAATAAGTAAATGTTACAGGATATTTGAACCCGCTTGTAATTAGGGTGTGGCTCAGCCTTTAACACACACCTTTAATCCCTCTGGCTGGAATAAAGACATGCCCTTAGAACAAATCTTTAATCTCAAACAATGAAAGTAAAATTAGTTTGTGGAAGGAAGTGCCCGTGTTAATTGTCTAATTTACTTGCAGAAAAAAGTGATGAATCAGGGAAAGATTTGACAGAAAGTATATGCCCAACTCTCAGGAGAAGAGAGAGGAAAGGGAAGCTATTTAAGGGAGAGAGCCAGTACAGGAAGAGAAGGGTACGGTACAGGAGTACAGTAGAGTTCATGGAGAACACGGCAGTGGAACTGAGGGGGAGAGGAGAGAGAAACAGAGAGAGAAGAGGAGGCAGCTTTACCAGAAGATTAGAAAAGATTGCTAGAGTTAGTTTGCAGCCAAGCAGAACATTTCAGAGGCCAAGAGAAAAGCCAGATTGATAAGTCAGCTGGGAGAGGAGTTTGAGCCAGAATGGCTGAGCTAAACCAGCCAGTTAGAGGTCAGAAAGGGTGAGTTTATTAAGAAGTTAAGTCTCAAAGAGTCTGAAAATATTCTAGGCCTAGATAAGATTGTATGGCTAGAAGCTTCCAGGACAAGGCTTGGGTTAGCCGACTGAGGCAGTAAGCCTTAGAGATCACAATTATTCAGGGAAATAAAAAGTACTTTTACAAGTGAAGGCATCAATCTTAATTATAGAGAAATAATTTCAAATAATTATATAATTAACAAGAGAGATGAGTCCAGCTTATCAGGATTCTATATACTACTCAGTTCTGTGAAGATATTGAAGGCAGATGAACTTCTTTTTTGTCTGGGTCAGGTATCAAAAAATAAATAAATAAATGGCTGAGGCCGGGATCAAACATGTGATTGTGTCTTAGCTAAAAATGGCCATATGACATCTCAGGTGTTTAAATTTCATAATTATATAAAATATATTATAAAATATGTAGTCTCTATATGATTTTGTACACAGACTGCTAGAGGTAGACTTAGCTGTTCATGATTATTATGAAACTAATTGCATGTAAGTAGCAAGTGAAAAATCTTGTATGGGCTATTATGCATTTATGAATACCTTTTTTATGAAGGAAGAGGATGCTCATAGGTCTGTGGTAGGGAAAGAACAAAATGGACATACAGCACCAGGGTGGTGGTTTGAATAAAAATGGCCTTCATAGATGGTGTGTGAGTGCTTGAACTATAGGGAGTGGCAATACTAGGAAGTGTGGCTTTGTTTGGATAGATGTGGTTTTGCTGGAGGAAGTGTGTCAGTGGGAGTGGGCTTTGAGGCTTTATAAGCTCAAGTCTGGTCAGTGTGTCTTATTCTCCTCTTACCGACTGTGGATAAAGATGTAGAACTCTCAGCTCCATCTCCAGTACCATGTCTCCCTACATGCTACCATGTTTCCCGCCATGATGATAAGAGACTAAACCTCTGAAACTCTGGGCCAAGCCCCATTATATGTTTTCCTTATAAGATTTGCCATGGTTTTCATTGTATCTTTGCAGCAATAAATCCCTAACTAAGACAGTCAGGAATATGCTGTCATAACAGACAGTGAACAACAGTAAGTATACCATAAATATTTCTCCTGATAAGTTATCAACTGTAGTTTCAATTTTTTAATTGTATAGGATATTTGTAAATTTATATAGTGATAAAGGGATATTACAATATGTATAAAAGTTCATTTTTCTGTGTTTGAACTTAAAGGAATGTGTATAGTATTACAATTGTTGCGCTATTGACTTTTAAATTTAGAATTCAAGATTACATCTGTAGCTAATAACTAAAGATTGTTACTTAATTCTGTATTTTTTGTAAGTTTTTGTAGTTGAATAAAACAAACAAACAAACAAACAAACATCAAGGATTGTTTAGGAAGCACGAGAAACTGGAATATGTGGATACTATCTCATCTAAGCTCATTGTCATGCTATATGGCCTTTGCAATAAATCTCCTTTGACAAACAAAATAAGTCTAAGGTTCCAAACACTTGTGGTTTTCATGACTGACAAAGGTAAGTGCTTGACAGGCTTCAGCATTACTCCACAGCTGCTCATTTTTATCCTCAAATGGGCTTTTGGAATATATGACGATGAAAATGGAATCAAGCCAAAAGCCAAAAACATTTCTAATTAATTAATTAATTTTGTTTATTTATTTATTTACACTCTATAATCTATTCTACCCCACCCCACCCACCCTCTGACTGTTCCACATCCCATACCACCTCCCCACCTCCCTGTCTCCATGTGAATGTCCCCACCCATCACCCCACCAGACCTCTAAACTCCCTGGGGCCTCCATTCTCTTGAAGATTAGGTGCATATTCTCTGATAAAAAACACAGACCTGGCAGTCCTCTGCTGTATGTGTGTTGGGGGCTTCATATCAGCTGGTGTATGCTGCCTGTTTGGTGGTCCAGTGTCTGAGAGATCTCAGGGGTCCAGATTAATTGAGACTGCTGGTCCTCCTACAGGATCACCCTTCTCTTCAGCTTCTTTCATCCTTTCCCTAATTCAACTACAGGGGTCAGCTGCTTCTGCCCCTTGGTTGAGTGCAAATATCTGTATCTGACTCTTTCAGCTGCTTGTTGGGTCTTCCAGAGTGTAGTCATGCTAGGTCGCTTTTTGTGAGTGCTTCATAGACCCAGTAACAGTGTCAGGCCTTGGGACCTCCCTTGAGATGGATCCCACTTTGGGCCTGTCACTAGGCCTTCTTTTCCTCAGGCTCCTTTTCATTTCCATCCCTGTAATTCTCTCAGACAGGAACAATTATGAGTCAGAGATGTGACTCTGGGATAGCAACCCCATCCCTAACGTGATGTCCTGTGTTTCTGCTGGAGGTGGGCTCTGTAAGTTCCCTCTCCCTCATCATTTCATCTAAGGTCCCTCCCTCTGAGTCCTGAGAGTCTCTCATCTCTCAGGTCTCTGGTGTGTTCTGGAGGGTCCCCCCAGCCTCCTATTTAAACCTGGGGTTTCCTTCAGTGATGTGTGTGTGTGTGTGTGTGTGTGTGTGTGTGTGTGTGTGTG
>NC_034597.1:94548429-94553711 GCF_900095145.1 Mus pahari
GAGAGAGAGAGAGAGAGAGAGAGAGAGAGAGAGAGAGAGAGAGGTAGTTTTGTTAGTGCCTTGGAATTTGAATAATTACAATGAGTAACTTTGGATGAAAAATCTTTATTTAGATGACCAGAATTTAGATATACAAGATGCCTGATTAATTACAGATTTCAAATATTTTCATTCCCGCTTTCTTCTTGATACTTACCAGGAATAGTATAGATGAGTAAAAAAATCTCTTTGATACATTCTGTGTTTTTAAGGATTAACGTTAGTTGATGATATTTAAACTTCAATTTTTCATGAAGTGTACACTTTATTGTCTAGTTTCAAAATGTGTTTGGAAAAAAAATCCTTGTAAGATGTTGTCATATTCAGTATTACTTGGAAGATAAATTCTATTTGGCTGCGTTTCATTGCATCTGCAGCTTTCGGAAATAGCTAAGATTTTCAGTTGACGTGTCCTAGATATTAATTTATGTTACAAGTGAAAAACTGTTGATTCTGTGTGCTTGTAAGGCAAGTTGCCTTTGTTAAAAAGAAAATCTAATGATGAAAAGCAAATAAAGTCCAACAGTGTTTAAGTTTCCACTTAAAGGGAGGGGGTATGTAAAAAGTAATCCTTGGAATTCGACATTAGTTGCTAAAGGAAAAATTAATTACTAGAAAATATAAAGCCTGTTTTTGGAAATATTTTGGCGTGGGTTGTGCTTCAAAAGCTAAATATTCAGCACTTGAAATAGTGCCCAGTATGTTTATTTTTTAAATTTTATTTAATCTCTTTTTACAGTCCATATTTTATCCCCTTCCTGGTCCACCCTCGGACTGTTCCTCAACCCATACTGCCTCCTCCCTCACCCCACCCGTCTCCATGAGGATGTTCTCTCCCCCCACCCCACTAGGCCTCCCCACTCCCTGGGGCCTCCAGTCTCTTGAGGGTTAGGTGCATCTTCTCTGACTGAGTCCAGGCCCAGCAGTCCTCTGCTGTATATGTGTTGGGGGGCCCCATATCAGCTGGTCTATGCTCCCTGGTTGGTGTCTGAGAGATCTCTGGGGTCCAGGGTAGTTGAGAATGCTGGTATTCTTGTAGGGTTGGCCTCCTCCTCAGCCTCTTCCAGATTTTCCCTAGTTCAACCATATCTGTCAGAGCTTCTGTCAGTTGGTTGGGTGCAAATATCTGCATCTAACTTTTTCAGCTGCTTTTTGGGTCTTTCGGAGGGCAGTCACGTAGGCCCCTTTTTGTAAGCATACCATAGCCTCAGTAATAGTGTCAGGCCTGTGGGCCACCCCTTGAGCTGCCTCCCACTTTGGGCCGGTTGCTGAGTTTCCTTTCCCTCAGGTTCTTTTCCATTTTTGTCCCTGCAGTATGTTTAAATCAAGCATTATCATCTCAACATTGCCTGTGGACAAATAAGCCTTTATGTAATTTTGAAGCACACACTCTTGTTTTTTTGATTTGTCTTTCTAAGACTCCGAACAAACCAGGAATGCATTGCACAAGGGATGCAGGTTGTGCACAGCTGGACTCACATGCCAAACTTTCCATGGCAGATGAAGTCAGATAGCACCACAGCTGTTTGTGGCAGCCATATTAGCATTAAAGATTCTCCAGACTAAGAGGAAGAAAACTGCTCAGTGCCACTTTGGAGTCCAAGACATCAGTGGCCAAGACCGGAATATAAAGTATGACAGCAAAGTGACATGAGAGTCATGGTTAAAACAGTGAAGACTGGGAAGAAAACTAATAAAGGAAAATATTCCTGCAAAGAGATATCTTCATATGTCAGGCAGGATGGTAGGTAGACCAAGCGCTTTCCTGTAGTTCTTACCTGGAACATCTTAGATACTCTAACAAATGAGGAACGACTTGTGTATGTGCCATGAAGGAGAATGGGGAATATTGTGTAAAGGTCCAGGAGAAGCTCGGAATAAAAGACTTCTAAGCACAGATAGGAGGGAGATTTAGGATCACATTTGACACATATTTGGCAGGTTTTCAAGAAGAAAAAGTTAAAAGTTAAAGAGTTTCCAAAGGAGAGAAGAAAATGTAATGTTGAAAGATGGATTTTAAAATATGGCTCATCTTGAAACACAAAAGGCACGGTGAACTGAATTTGACCTTCTGGAAACTTGTAGAAAGATGAATAGTTTTCCAAAGATAGCATTTTTGTTTATCTAAATTAAATAATAAGCATTAGTCTTTCTGAAGTCGTCTGTATCCTAGATCATCTGTTTCCTTCAATGAAGTATATTTTTAGATATTTTAATCCTGTTTTTTTTCTCATTTTTCCAAATATACATTTCCCTTTTTGTTCTCTAGGGGAAACTAATGGAATGGAGTCATAGTTGGACATATGTATGTAATCCCTTGTATAACATTTATGACTTGAATATAACTCATAACTAAGAACATGTTTAATTTTCACTTGCTGGATATATCTTTTTTATTAGAAAAAGATATTCCCCAAAAGGTACAATTAAATCTATATTTATTTGTTAAAAAATATATTGTATGACCATTCTCAAAAAATTAAATAAAAATTACATAAAAGTAGTTATGTTCAAAGTATTTTTCTTATTATTTAGCAACAGGTTTTAGACTAATAAGTGATAAGGCTCACTGGTAAATTTACTATGAGTTCCAAGTTTTTAGAAATAATTGAAATTTCACCCACTATAAATGTGTGTGTGTGCCTCTCTCTGTCTCTCTGTCTCTGTCTCTCTGTCTCTGTCTCTCTCTCTGTGTGTATGTGTATGTGTGTATGTATAAAACTTCTCTCTTTGTGCATACACATACAGGGGTACATGTGTATTTATATAGATTATTTTCACAGGACATTTTAGAGTTGGCTAGGAGACATAGTAGATGATTATGGTCTTATTTAAGTAATCTTTATATCTGGGAGAATCTTCTGCAAACCTGCATATATAGGAAACACAACAGTAAGCCAAGAATTCATCATGGCAGGTATGATAATGAATGATGAACCTGGGACTCTCCCAATCTATTCCTCATCAGCATGTAGAACAAAGTCTTTACAAAGCTTAAAAGTCAATTTTAACTGAATTTCACAGGTGTGGTAGGCACACAGTGTCACCTCCTTCTCCAACAAGTTCTAGCCTCTACTTTCCTTAATGGTCAGATTGTTGACAGGTTGCCCTTAGGGGTATCTTGGATGCTCTTGATGGTGTGATAAAGTAGCAGGAGGAATGGGAACAACTATAGGCATGGAAAATTATGTAAGGACACTCTTTACTTAGTCCAATAACTTAAAAATTAATAAAAAATTAAATCACTATGAATGTAGGCCTTCTGAATCCAATTCCGTAGCCAAAGTATATATTAATGGGCTTAGATAACTAATCTTTTACAGAAGAGTTAAGTAAATCTGAGTTTGATTCAGTAATTGAGAAAGTAGCCAAGTGTGGTTCTGTCTTAGAAGTACAACTCCTTTGACGTCAATAGAAATGAGACTCCACAGTACATCCAGGGCAGGGCTCAAGATGTACATTCCTGCTGCCTGATTATATTTCTTAATAATCTCTTAATATTTATAGATAGAATGCCAAAAATCTTAAGTGTGTGCTAATCAGTTCCTAAAAGGATTAGACCTTAACTTGAAGTACTAAGCCTTTGCTTATCTTGTCAAAACTCACTTTTATTGGATTCCTAATTGTTGACTTATTCCCTGTGCAGATGGTCATGGGGAGGAAGTTGTTCCTCACTTGTCCAATGTAATTTATGAGTTTGTTGACAGATTACAAAAGGCTGGGTGCTCTGGTTATCAGAGTTGATGCCTCAAATATGCCTGGGGAGTGTGTATTTTGTACTTGTACAGTCATCGTGTTACCACATGCTCTCGCCTGTTTGTTTGAATAAGGGAAAGAGCATGTGCCTGGACCATTCAGAGCCCGACTGTTAGAAGGATGGTGGCTAATAAAGATAAATGCTGTGTATGCGTGACCTCTCAAGGGAAGCACTCAACATTTATATCATGCCTTCTCTTTCCAATGAGATCATATATTCCACTAAAACTCACTTGATTATTTGGTCTTAGTTTCCTATAAATGCAAATATTTTAGCTTACTTCCTTGCTGTTTTTCCATATCACAACAGAATTCCTGAAGAACTGCTGGAATTGGCAAGTGATGCAAAATCCAGGATTATCTCACCTATATAAGTCATTTTCAAAGTTATTCTAAATCATCTGTAGTATTTCACTGTAAGTGTAAGTTGAGCTTTTAAAAATTTCCACCTTCTAGAAAAGGGATGTCTATTTCTATATCCTAAATCCGTTGATATTTCTGAAATCGTCTGTGCTGGTTAGTTTTGCGTCAACTTGAGTTATCTGAAAGAGTTATCTGAAAGGAGGGAACCTCAAGTGAAAAATTTCCTCAATATCTGACTATAGGGAATTTATGAATCAGGGATTGATGGGAGAGGGTCGAGCCTATTGTGGTTTTTATCCCTGGGCTGGTGGTCCTGGGTTCTATAAGAAAGCAGGCTGAGGAAGCTTTAGGAGGCACAAGCCAGGAAGCACCACCTCTCTGGCCTCTGCACCAACTCGTGTCTCCAGGTTCCTGCCCTTACTTCCTTCAATAATGGACCAAAATGTGGACGTGTAAGAAAAAATAAATACTTTTCTCCCCACTTTGCTTTTAGTGACAGTGTTTCATCATGACAATAGTATGTTGAACTGGGACAGAAATTGCTACCAAGATTTTGGGGGGTTTCTGAGAGAGAGGAAGAGACCTTTTCTTGTTCTTTTCTTTCTTTCTTTTCTTTGTTTTTTCTTCTTTTGACCATTGGGTTAGAAAAGTGTTCAAAGCTTCATCAGCTGTTCTATGGAAGTTGACAAGGAACCAACTAGCTTTGTCAGTGTGACACAGGCTAGAGTTTTCTGAAAAGATAAAAACCGTTGTATGCAGTGTATTAATTAGCGATTCATGGGGGAGGGCACAGCCCACTGTGGGTGGTGCTCCCTCTAAGCTGGTGATCTTGGGTTCTATAAGAAAGCAGACTGAGATCTTCTTCCATTTCTTTCTTCAAAGACTTGAAGTTCTTATCATACAGATCTTTCACATCCTTAGTTAGAGTCACATCAAGGTATTTTATATTATTTGTGACTATTGTGAAGGGTNTTGTTTCCCTAATTTCTTTCTCAGCCCGTTTATCCTTCGTGTAGAGGAAGGCTCCTGATTTATTTGAGTTAATTTTATATCCAGCTACTGCACTGAAGCTGTTTATCAGGTTTAGGAGTTCTCTGGTGGACTTTTTAGGGTCACTTATGTAT
>NC_034597.1:94555811-94609878 GCF_900095145.1 Mus pahari
GTCCCTCAATAGAGGAATGGATACAGAAACTGTGGTACATTTACACAATGGAATACTACTCAGCTATTAAAAACAATGAATTTATGAAATTCTTGGCCAAATGGATATATCTGGAGGATATCATCTTTAGTGAGGTAACCCAATCACAAAAGAAGTCACTAGATATGTACTCACTGATAAGTGAATATTAGCCCAGAAACTTAGAATACCCAAGATACAATTTACAAAACACAAGAAAACTAAAAAGCAGGAAGACCAACGGGTGGATGCTTTATTCCTCCTTAGAATAGGGAACAAAATACCCATAAAAGGAGTTACAGAGAAAAATTTTGGAGATAAGACGCATGAAAGGATGGACTATCCAGAGACTACCCCACCCTGGGATCCATCCCATCATCAGCCACCAAACCCAGACACTATTGCACATGCCAGAATGATTCTGCTGAAAGGACCCTGATATAGTGGCCTCTTGTGAGGCTATGCCAGTGCCTGACAAACACAGAAGTTGATGCACACAGTCAGCTATTGGATGGAACACAGGGCCCCCAATGAAGGAGCTAGAGAAAGTACCCAAGGAGCTGAAGGGGTCTGCAACCTTATAGATGGAACAACAATATGAACTAACCAGTACCCCCAGAGCTTGTATCTCTAGCTGCATATGTAGCAGAAGATGGATTATTCAGCCATCATTGGGAAGAGAGGCCCCTTTTTCTAGCTAACTTTATATGCCCCGTAGAGGGGAATGCCAGGGCCAAGAAGTGGAATGGGTGGGTAGGGGAGCAGGGTGGGGGGAGGGCATAGGGGACATTCAGTATAGCATTTGAAATGTAAACGAAACAATATCTAATAAAATAATTAAAAGAAAAAAAAAGAAAAGAAAGAAAGCAGACTGAGAAAGCCATGAGGAGCAAGCCACTAAACAGCACTCCTCCATGGCCTCTGCATGACTTCTTGCCTCCAGGTTGTTCTGTTTGAGTTCCTGTCCTGAATTCCTTCCATGATGGACTACATTGTAGACGTGTAAGAAAAACTAATCGGTTCCTTCTCAACTTGCTTTTGGTCACAGAGTTTCATCACAACATTGATATTCTAACTAGGACATCTTTCATAATCATTTTTACATTTGAGAATGAATATTCATTATGAATCCCATCATTTCACACATAGTTATAAATAAGACCTCAGAAGAGAAGTCTTCCTCTGACTGTCAAATGACTGGAGATTAAAATTCAATGATTATACTGTGTATCCCTTCAAAGATCTAATTCCTCAATCAACGTCTATCAATTAACCATTACCAATTTAAGAATATTGGAATTATATAACATAAAGATGAAACAAAGAATTTACATTGAGGAAACATTTAAAGTTATAATTATCTCCTTTTTTCTTTTTATGCAAATATTTTAGGCCATTGTTAGCCAATCCTTCTCTCTGGAAGGATTCATTCTCTCTCTCTCTCTCTCTCTCTCTCTCTCTCTCTCTCTCTCTCTCTCTCTCTCTCTCTCTCTCTCTCTCCTTCCTTTAGTATCTTCCTTTCTTTGCCATTCGAAGGTTCAGTCCTATGGTCCTGTGCTTCAGTAGAACTCTGTCTGCTGTCACAGGACTCTTTATTCTGAGATAGCATGTTTGGGGGACCTATTTCTCTTAGTATTTCTTTTATCATTTTCTATGTTTTTAAAGAAGAATTTGATAATTTAAACGGGACCCTTTAACAATGCCATTCTATTTAAAGTTTTATCTTGCTATGTACTGAATTTTCTGTACCTGTGATTGATGCCCGGTTCCCATACACACTGGACAGGCACTATACTGTCAAGCTCAAGGCCAGCTTTTACCCTTTTTACTTATCTCCCGCATTATCGCTCTCAGGATCAAAGAGACACGAGAGAAGAGAGTGTCACCTAAGAGAGAAAGAAGTCTCACTATTCAGCTTGACTCAGTTTGAGTCATAAACTATATGGGAAAGTGGTTCACATCTGCAGCAAGGGAGCAGGGCTTTACTATGCTCATATCCAGTAGCCATTGCTGAACGCAGGCAAGGAAAAGTCAGGGATACAATAGACACAGGGAAAAGGGTTTACAGGGGTGTGGATAGCACAGGAAACAATGGTATGAATGCGATCACCAAAATTCATGTTGAAATTTGATCTCCAGTGTAAACGATTAACAAGGAATTTGAGTAGATATTTAAAGGCAGTGTCCCAAGTTGGAAGCTTGCTGGTTCCTTCATTGGAACTAGGAAAATTGAGGTGAAAGAAGCCTGTGGAGAAAGATGGACAGTGATTGTACACACGAGACTGGACAACAGTGATTGTACACACGAGGCTGGACAACAGTGTTTGTACACACATGGAACTGGACAACAGTGTTTGTATTCACATGACACTGGACAACAGTGTTTGTACACACATGGGACTGGACAACGGTGTTTGTATACACGAGACTGGACAACAGTGATTATACACCTAAGACTGGACAAGAGTGATTGTACACAAGAGACTGGACAAGAGTGATTATATACATGGGACTGGACAACAGTGTTTGTACACACATGAGACTGGACAATACAAGTAAGAGGGAAAAATGTGAAACATAAGTATGGATATGCTAGTTCAAAGCACAGGAAATTTCAACATTTGTAACATTTTGAAACCATCACAATGGATATTTTTTTGGGCCAATTACCCTTGACAAAGCTGAAATGGAAAGCAAGGGCAAGGTGTTGTTAATTAGAAGCACAGCGAACAACAGCTCTGGCTCGGTTGTAGATCTTGCATTGGAAACTCAATAGCAATTGATTAGTAAATCCAAATTGTGTGCCTAAAAAATATGACAGAAAGTTCCCTTTGGGATTCTTTTCTCTAACAGGGAATTAGTTAAAACAGCTTCTGAAAGATTTTGTAGAAACAAAATTCCAGCAGAATATGGAGTACTTGCACATTTCCAAAGATTAAAAACACTTTTTTAAAATTAAAAACAATATATTTTTTTGAGAAATTAAAGGGGGAGGTGGTGGAATGTTAAATAGAATTTATATTTTTTATTATTGTTTTGGTTAGTATTTTGTAATTGTAGTGAGATTTCTTAATTTTATTGTTTATTCATTTAGTTATTTCTAAGCAAAATGGACTGGAAATGTATCTTACCTTGCTTATGTGAACTCGCCTGGCATGCAGAAAGCCCTTGGTTACATCAGGAGAACCAGATAAATCAGGTGAGGTAAGGTATGCTTATAACTCTAGTATTCAAGACATGGAGTCAGGAAGATTAGAAATTCATTGTTATGCTTGACTACATAGTGAGTTTGAGGACAAACTGGAATACATGAGATTATAAATCAATAAAAAAAAATCATGGCAACAGGAAAAATTATTTTTGTTTTCCTTTGGTATAATTCTCTGTGCTTACTCACCTTTCAACATCCATATTTTAGAATAGTTTTGTAAGTGATAAAGCTAATATTTGTGTCATTGCTTTAAAAGAACACTTAAGTGAGTGGCAAAACCTGGCAAGTAGCATGAAGTGTAAGACAATAAACTGAGTCTGTGTGTCATGCTGGTGGGTGTGTCCTATGTCATTTTAGCATGCTCATGCTTTTGTAGCTGCTGTGGGGTTTTCCAGACTCCAGACCATGAAGAACTAACAAGAATGTACTAGACACTGCCATTATAAACAGATGCCTAATGCTGAATATATATTTTTAGATTATACTCATTAGGAGCCTATGTATTTTGACACAACTTTGTTTGAGAAGGCTTCTTAAAGCATTAGCTGTAGTGACTGGAGCTAATACTGTTGCTGGACTACATGCAGAGCTGGAGTCTAAACTTTAGCACCTGTTTTTCTAGTAACTCTCCATTTCATGCTTAACGAGCATAGATTGGAAACATCCTGAGTCAGTTAATTACAGAATAAATTAGAAGGCTTAAAATGTGAAAACACAAAACCAAAAACAGGAGAAATATGACAAAGCAGAGAGGAAGAAGAGTAGAGTGAAGAAGAGCAGAGTATAGTTCTGGGTCCAGCATGGCCTGGGTGGGGACAGGGTGACACTGCTCCTGCTCCTGGGACATGGCCAGTGGAAGTGTGCCTCCACCAGTGCTGATAGCTGCCATGGGTATATGGCTTGTTTGTATAAATGTACCTATTTTTCATTCCTCCTTTGAGGAATGTCTTTCCTGTTAATGACTCCATGATAATCTGAGACAACATGAGTTTGAGAGGTGAAGATGTGGCTAATGTCTAAGCAGAATGGTAAACCCTGGGACACTCAGGACAGCCCTTAATTCTGTGGAAAATGACTCTAAAAACATGAGTTTGAAAATATGTAATTTCTCAGCTATGCAAAATTGAGGATGCAATATGAATTATGAGGGGCTTTATGAATCTAAAAGAACACAATGAGACAGCTTGTCATGAGGATACAAAGACAGGCAGATACAAATGCAGGCAGATTCTTGAGTTCAAGGTGAGCCTAGGACACACTGAGTCCAGGTCCAGGTGTGGTTGAAATGCTTCACAGAGGCAGGCAGATCTCTGAATTCTTTTGCAATGTTAAAAGGAAATGTGTGCTTGCTGTCTCCTGAGAGTTGGGGGACTGAGGTCAGGGGATGGGGATTCATAGGATAATCGAAAGAAAACCTGAAGTAAATAACTGGATTGATATGTAAAATAAAAGACTGAGTTTATGATCTGCAGAGGAGGAGCTATCCAGAGAGTGTTTTAGAATAGCAAGGGAGAACTGCTTGGAGAATTGTCTCCAGCAGAGAATAGGCAGAGAAAGCAGATGTGAGAGAGAGAGAGAGAGAGAGAGAGAGAGAGAGAGAGAGAGAGAGAGAGAGAGAGAGAGAGAGCAGAACACAGAGAAAGCAAGCTGGAAAGCTGTCTCCAACAGGACATAGGCCTCTAGCATGGACACACGATGTGACTCTGAGTCATTTGTCTCACTGCTTTCAGACACCCCTTCTCTCAGAACCCCTCTCCAAGATGAAGAGATTAGGCCATGACTTCCTTGACAATATAGGGAGAAAGAAAGCAGATAACCATTAAAAACACTTCCTTTCTTTAACCTCTCTTTTAAACATAGACTTCAAAATTATCTTAGAAATTAGAGGATTTTCAAAATCTTTCTTATGTATCCTAGTTTTAGCAAACCAGCCATCTACCTCATTTCTTCAATTCTATCTCCACAAAAACCTTTGACCCTGAGTATATGCCTCCTACTCTTCAGACCAATATTCTACTATCTCTTCTAATGAAATTTCATGCTTATGATCAAAAGACTGTAAGTTTCCACAGAGCATTTTGGTAAGCCTTTGGTCCACACTTCATGATCATATTCTCTCCCAACCACCAAGTTTGGACAATTTTCTTTTCAATGTACCATTTCTCCACTTTTATTTCATGAGTAAACAATGTTGCTCCCCAAAGACATGGGATGGTAAATGAACATTTCATTGCTAGGCAAATGATACCTCCCTGTGCATGATTGGTCAATGAGGGTCCAGAAGAACACTAGACAACAGAAGCTATTGCCAGTTTTTTTTTAAAGGAACCAAGTTGTTGTTGTTTAGTTTTTTGGAGACAGGGTTCTTCCCTGGCTCTCCTGGAACTCACTCTGTAGACCAGGCTGGCCTAGAACTCAGAAATACCGCTGCCTCTGACTCCCAAGTGCTGGGATTAAAGGCATGTGCCATTGACTCTTGATTGCTCCATATAACTGCATGATAAGACTCTGTTGCTGAAGACACCAATAACTATGTATCACATCACAGAGAAATCAACCTTAACTGTCCAGGTAACATTCCTCCTTTTCATTTACTTGCAGAGTACTAGGAGCCGCTATGCAGATTGCTTGGAGAAATGAAGACATTGATGGTCTTACCTAGCGCTTGACCCTGAATGTACAATGCTAGCTTCCATAGTTGCAATAGTGATGTGGAGGCTGTGGGGATAGCCAACTGCTACTGGGTGAGAGAATTGTTCCATAGGAGGGATTTTATGCATGGTACTGAAAACCTAGTCAAAATCCCATGAGTAAGGGGATCATAGGCTCTAAGGAGAGATTTACTCTCGTTGTTTTGTTAAGGGGCCATGCAGTGAAATTCCATTCCATTGCTATCTCCTCTAGATACCAGTATGTCTAGGTTGCCGTCACTTTTTTTTCAGAAAGGGTTATTTTTGTGTTGCGTGGTTAAGGCAGACTCATAATGAGTCAAGATGCTGAGTATAAATAACTCTGAGTGTTCAGTTATGGATGGATCACCTACAGCAAACTCCACCATTCATGCTTCAAAACTTCACAAAAGAGGAGGAAGAAAGAATGGAGGGGCTAACAGACAGGAAGATAATTGTAAAGTGTTGACCTCTGTGCATGATATGGCTGTAGTATCTTATCAGTCTGCAGCAGCTGGGGTTAACTGTACATGGTCTATGAAAGATCAAGCCAGCCCATACTCAAGAATGGATTGTAGAGGGACCTTCAGAGCCCACATGCCTATAAGATATCATTTAGTTTGTCATTGCCTGAGGAAGGATAGTCACTCTTGGGTACGTGGCAACTTGTAGGTTGATCATGATCCAGAGGATGGCCTCATTCCCATGTGCATATGGGCATTCATAAATGAACTTGGGTATATTAGTTACTTCACTATTGCTGTGAAAAGATGCCATAACCAAGGTAACTTATTTTAAAAAGCATTTAACTGGGAGATTAATTATGGTATCAGACGGTGAATCCATGACCATCATGGTGGGAAGGGAACAGGCAAGGAGGCAGGCAGATATGACATTGTAGTAAGAGTTAACAGCCTACATTTGATTAGAAGCAACAAGTAGAGAGAACATGATATTAAACCTGGTTAGGGCTTTCAACACTATCCACAGTAATTGCAATCCTACTCCAACATGGCCTAATCCTCAAACACTTCCACCAAATGTTACATGAACCTATGGGGGCCATTCTCATTTGAACAACAGAGAGTTATTGGTAGCAAATAAAGTAAAAAGTGGACTTGAAGTTGAGAGACAGATGAAAGGGGAGCACTAGAGGATGTTAGGGGATGTATAAAAAACAGGGTTTCTCAGTTGATCCCTTCTAAGAAGTATCCATAAAGAATAATTAATTTTATTATTCTGATTTTATTTTATTATTCTCATATTATAAGGTCCTGTTGTATTGATCCTTTTGATTGTTATTAAAATGTGGAAAAGAAAACTTAAACATTTCTAGAAAAAATATGTGTCACTTTTGATTTTTTCTGTCTGTCTGGAGGAATCTATCAAAATTTACCCCAAAGCACTGTTGATTTAGAAACTCATAGCACCTGGAGATCCATTATGATCCTCAGAGTTCTCTGAATTTTGTACTGGTGTCTGATCAGAACTTAAAGCCAGCTTTAATATATTCATTATTATCTCCTTTATACTCATTAAGAGCACAGTTATTTATGATAACATTGTGAGGTAACTATGATAAGGAAATGATGTACTGAAAGAGCTGTCCTTTACAAAATTGGCTTACTTTGGTTCTAAATCTTAAAAGCACTCTTCATATTGCATTTCAAAGAGGAAAACTAATTAGGAAATATTTCTCCTGCGTTTATTGATTCACTTTTTAAAATCTTGGGAAGAAATGGGGAAGGCAGCAGGATTTATTTACATGATCTTCCCTACTTTGTGATATCTTACTGACTGTCCCTGTTTGAGCTGCTTTGTAATTTTGGGGGCAAGATCAGGAGAGATTTAGATAATGTCTTTGATTTCATTTTTATTGGGTTTCAACATATAAAACAATGAGTTTTATTATAGTATTTTCATTTGTATTTCATTTTTGTTAATAATTTTCAACTTCATCTGCCCTGTCTGCTTCTCCTGGCCTCCTCCCTGTTTCCCAGTCACACCCATTTCCTTTCATGTCACATGAATTCTACTACAGTCTCCCCTCCCCAGCTTAGGACTCCTTGTCCCCTCTAGTGGTATCCTTTCTAGTCTGACTTCTAAAGCGCTATACAAATTTTAACAAGAGGTCAGAGTTAATCTTTAAAATAATACTAGTCCGTTATCTAGATACAGATCAAGGCACTGAAGACTTGGTCCTCCCCAGGGAGATCCATTTCTTATTTTGTAAAAGAGTTTTTCTATAGGTTTTGCATTGGCTAATGTTTACTTGAGAAAAATGTTAAGGTCCCATGTTAGACCTTTGTTGCAAGTGCTCTTTAGTGGTTCCAACCCCCCACTCCTGCCTCTTTTAAATAGCAGAACCTGTCGGGGACTAGCAGTTCAATTGCTTGATTGACGTCTGTCAGAGCCTTGGTCATAGCCTGGTGACTAGTGTAACCTAGCAACTCTACCCGGGTTGAGAGGAATGGAGAGTGGGAATTGTCTCCAGGGTCCTGGAATCTGGTGAGATTTTGACTGACATTGCTGCCACTCTTAAAATCTCATCAGAAAGGGTGGCCTGCACAATGGCAGATTTGACATTTCTATGAAATTATAACTGTCAATAAAATAGTACCTTCTCCAGGGTCTGCAGAGTTGCCATCATGAAAGTGAAGCCATAAGTAGTTAATACCCTTTGACTCTTTAGGAGTGGGGAATGCTACTGAAGCTGACGTTTGTGTACCAGAGTATGATTTAACAGCTCCCAATTCTATTTTAGTCCTGGCTGTGCACAATTCCCTGCTCTAGCTTTAGGACACATCTCTGGAAGCCATAGACTTTCATAAAATCCTGCCCTCAAAACACTAGAGATGCCAAAACTTATTCTAGTGTTCTCCTCAATCAGATTGAGGAGGAGCACTTACTTACAGTATGGGACATTTAGAACAGCCAGACCAGCATGCTTGTGTAAACTGGTATGACTAACACAAAGGACTGTGGCAACAGATGGGGCACTGTGGAATCATGGAAATGGCTAACACTGTTCACTCTTACAGTTCATCAAAAAATTCTTCCCTCCAGGAAGGACCTAGGAGGCTGGGTCTCTCTCTCTCTCTCTCTCTCTCTCTCTCTCTCTCTCTCTCTCTCTCTCTCCTTTTGAAAAAAATTAAACTTTTTTTTTACTTTATTCCCATCCAGTCCACTGTCTGTCTGTTCTACGTCCCATGCATGTCCTGTACTGTAGATCCTATATTCCTGCAATAACCACTATTGTCTCCATATCTCTGAAAACAAATGTTTTAACTTGTACATATAAGGGAGACTGTGCACTATATTTTATTTCTGTGCCTGGATAATTTCAGTCAGTATAGTGACTTCTAGCTCAATCTTCACTCTCACAAATGTCAGAATTCTATTCTTTTGCTGTTGTTGCAGAAAATCATTTTACTCTGTATAGATCCTACATATTTATCCATTTACCAATTGATAAACTCCAAGACTAAATCCATATCTCAGGTATTTGGGAATTTATTATGAGAGTTTTTGTAAGGATAAGTAGGACTTCTCTAGCTTTGTAAGTGAAAGGAAAACTTTTTAAAGGAATTGGTTTATCTAAAACTGCAAAGAATAAAACAATTTGAGAAATTATAAATATCTGTCTTTAAATAGCTTATGATATGCAGAAAGTCCAGAAAGCAGAGGTTGAGTAGGGTGTTAAACAAAAAGATTATGGACTTGGCAATTCTGTGCTGGATGTTGTAAAAGTAATTGGTGACACAGACGGGCTACTCTCTCTTTATGTATTTTAATATAACATTTTATTTATTCTTTGAAAATATCATACCTGCACACCAAGTGTTTCAATCATGCCCCTTTCTCCTCTTCTAACTCTCTCAGATCCAAGAACAAGCATGGTGTTCACTGATAGGAAGAAGGGATTAGGACTTCATGTGAAGTCCACACTCGTTTTCAATATATTTAAAATCTTTATGAAAAGCAAAATCTTCACTCTGAAGGGTGAAAAGTAATCCTAGCTAATGTGTTAAACAAGAAAATGAAATGAAAGAAATATAGAACAGAGGGGGTGACTATAAATAAAGTGACTGACTATACAGAAATTCTAGGATACAAGGTTTATATTTAAAGTTAATCCCTGTCATACCTATCATCTATGGGGCATAGAATAGATTTCTCAGGTAGAGGTAGTGGAGATAGGAATAGGAGAGATCACTTGAGGAGAGACGGAGGGACAGAGTACTAGGAGAAGCAGCTGGAGCTGGGGGTACACTTTGAAGAGAAGGTAGGAACTTACTGCAATGGACATTCCCTGGGATCTAGGAGGATGACCCCAGTGAAGACTCCTAATAATGGGAGATAAGGAGCTGAACCAGCCACCTTCAGTCACAAAAGCTTTCACCTGCAATCTGTCCTGCCTTCAAACTGTACCGGCATAAAGGTGGCTCAGAACTTGTGGAAGTGGACAAGCAATAACTGGTCCAACCTGACACCCATGTCATAAGAAGGAACTCAGCCTGACAGTCTGGAGGGCCAGGAACCAGAGGCTGGGTAGCTCAAAGACCTAGGATAGAATCAAAGACAACTGGCAAAAAAATTTCGTATAATATTTAGTTTTGCTTGAGCCTAGCATAATCTTCAGAGAGGTTTCATCCAGCAACTGATGTGAGAAGATGCAGATACAACAAAATGTTAGCTGGATCTAGGGAAATACTGGAGAAGAGGGGGAGGAAGTTTTTTCAGAGTCAGAGATGTCAAGAACATCAGGAGAACATGGACACAAAATCAATTAATCAGGACCTTTATGAGTTCACAGAGATGGAAGCAACAATCAGAAGCCTGCATGGGTCTGAACTAGGTCTTCTGCATATAAGTTATGATTGTGTAGCTTCGTGTTCTTCTGGGATTCCTAATAGTGGGAGTGGGAGCTGAGTCTTGCCATGTTAAATCATGTCTGTATCCTTGGGTTAAAGCCGATGTTATCATGGTGGATATTTTTGATGTGTTCTTGGGTTCTGTTTGCTAGTATTTTATTGAATTTTGCATTAATGTTCACAAGGGAGATTGGTCTGAAATTCTCTTTGGGTTGAGTCTCTGTCTCTGTCTCTGTCTCTGTCTCTGTCTCTGTCTCTCTCTCTCTCTCTCTCTCTGTGTATGTGTGGTGTGTGTTAGGTATCAGGGTGACTGTGGTTTCATAGAATGAATGTTCTTTCTGTTTCTATTTTGTGGAATAGTTTGAGGAATATCGGTATCAGTTCTGTTTTGCAAGTCTGGCAGAATTCTGCTTTAAAACCATCTAGCTCTGGACTTTTATTAGTGGGGAGAATTTTGATGACTGCTCTTATTTCCTTAGTGGTTATAGGAATATTTAAATTATTTGTGTGATCTTGATTTAACTTTGGTAAGTGGAATCCATCCAAAAACAAAACAAAACAAAACAAAACAAAACAACAACAGACCATTTCATTTAGACTTTCCAATTTTGTAGCGTACAGGGTTTTGAAATAAGACCTAACGATTATTGGGATTTTTTGGTGTCTGTTATTGTGTCTCCTTTTTTATTTCTGATTTCATTAATTATTTTCATTAATTAAGTATTTCTGGGTATTGTCTCTCTGCCTTTTAGTTAGTTGGCGAAGGATTTATGTATACTGCTGACTTTATCAAAGAACCACTTCTTGGTTTCATTGATTCTTTGTATTGTTCTCTTTGTATCTAATTTGGTGATTTCAGACTTGACTTTGATCATTTTCTGCTCTCTACTCATCTTGAGTGTGTTTGTATCGTTTTGTTGCAGAGATGTTGGATGTGATTTTAAATTGCTAGTATGAGATCTCTACAATTTCATTATTAAAGTACTTAGTGCTATGATGTCTCCTCTGAGCATGGCTTGCTTATGTCCCATCAATATAGGTATGTTGTGCCTTCATTTTCAGTGAATTGTAGAAAGTCTTTATTTTCTTTCTTTCTTTCTTTCTTTCTTTCTTTCTTTCTTTCTTTCTTTCTTTCATTCTTTTTCCTCCCTCCCTCCCTCCCTCCCTCCCTCTCTCTCCCTCTCTCTCTCTTTCTTTCTTTCTTTCTTTCTTTCTTTCTTTCTTTCTTTCTTTCTTTCTTTCTTTCTTTCTTTCTTTCTTTCTTTCTTCTCTGTCCAAGTGGCCATTGAGTAGAGAGTTCTGCAGTTTCCATGGATTTGTAGTAGGCTCTGTGCTGTTCTTGTTGAGGTCCAGCTTCAATCCATGGCGTTTGATAAGATACGTGGGGTTATTTCAATTGTATCTGTTAAGGCTTGGTTTGCGACTGAGTATATGGTCAGTTTTGGAGGAGGTTCTATAAGGTGCTGAGAAGAAGGTATATTCTTTTGTGTTTGGGAGAAATGTTCTATAGATATCTGATAGGATTTATAGATAGATATTGTTTAATTAATTTGGTTTGGTTGTGAATATATTTTTCCATCTGTGTTGGTTAAAAGGGCAGAATTTGTGGATAGATATAGTTTAAATAATTTATTTTTGTGGTAGAATATGTTTTTTTCTCTGTGGAGTGTAAAAGTTTTGCTGGTTATAGTAGTCTGGGCTGATGTCTGTGGTCTTTAGGTTTGTAAGATATCTATCTTTCCAGACCCATCTGACATTTAGTCTTTGTTGGGAAGTTGGGTGTAATTATGATAGGTCTGCTTTTATATATTAACTTGGTCTTTTTCCATTGCAACTTTTAATATTCTTTTGCTGTTCTGTATAGTTAGTGTTTTGATTATTCTGTAGCAGGAGGATTTCCTTCTCTGGCCCACTCTAAATGGTGTTCTCTAGGCATCTTGTATGTTTATAGCCATCTTTTTCTCTAGGTTGGGAAGCTTTCTTCTGTTATTTTATTGAAACTATTTTCTGGGCTTTGAACTTGGTAATTTTCTCCATCTTCTCCTTCTATTATTCTTAGATTTGGTCTGTTCATAGTGTTTCATATTTCTTATATGTTTTGTGCTAGGATCTTTTCAGATTTAACATTGTCTGGTACTGATACCTCAGTTTCTTCCATTGTATCTTCTCTGCCTGAGTTTTCTTCTTCCAACTCTTGTATTCTGCTGGTGATGCTTATATGTCTTCCCTAGGTTTTACATTTCCAGGATGCCCTCAATTTATGTTTTCTTTATTGCTTTTATTTCCATTTTTCAAATCTTGAATAGTTTTATGTATGTCTTTCACTTGTTTGATTGCATTTTCCTGTATTTTTTAAGGGATTTATTAATTTCTTCTTTAAAGACCTCTAGCATCTTCGTAAGATTTGCTTATGAAGGTCATCTTATTTTCATTCTTCTGCATTAGGGTATCCAGGGTTTTCTGTTGTAGGATAGCTGGGCTCTGGTGGTATCATATTGTGCTGGGTCTTGTTGGTTGTGTTCTTATGCTATCCTTTAGCTACCTGGTTATCCCTGGTGTTGGCTAGATGTCCCTGATGTGGCCAGGACTCCTCTTTGAGACATGCAGAGCCTTGGGTCTGACAGAGGAACTCAAGAAACAGCATGGTGCTTGCCTCTGCTGGCTGTGCCCCAGGTAGACTCAGCAAGCTTGGGACTGGTTGTGAGGGGCATCTAACCTTGATGTTTCTAGGGCCCAGCAGGTCTCCTCAGTAGGGAATTTGATGGAGCTGGCAATGAGAAATCATGTGCAGCACAATCCTCTGTAGTATATTTTCCATAATTTACAAACATAGAGACAATTAAGACATTTTTCAACAGGCCAATGAACTGCAATATTATTTAAGACCATAAGGAAAATAGCTATGAAATTATAAGTTACAACAGGACAGGAAGAAGCTTAAAGACACATTACTAAGGTAAATAAACCAATGGCAAAAGGCAAAAGAGCAAAACACTGTACCATTCCAAGTGTGTGATATTTTGGGGAAGAATAAAGTAAAAGAAAGAAAAAAGTTCACTAACTGCCAATGTTTGAGAGGGTGGGAATGAATAGAAAAGCACAGAATATTTTAGGGCAATTAAATAGCTCTGCAATCCTATTATGGTAGACACATACCATCTACTATTCATCTGCTTTTGTTTTAAACAGGTGAATGTGCAGCATAAGAAGTGTAATGCAAAATAAATCAAGGACTCTGCATGATTATGATGTGTCAGTGTAGGCTCAACAACTGTGATAAGTATTTCACTGTAGCGTGGGTAGTGATGAGAGCTCTGCTGATGTGCTATGGAGATGGAAATCCCTGTTTTCTCCTCCTTTTAATCAGTCCTTTTATCCTTAACTAAGTCTTTTATTTAAAGTAAACATTCAATAGCCTACTTACATTATTGAAGGGACAGGACTTCCATATTCTTATTACTGAGTATCCAAGTCTTGAAAAGTACCTATAACAATTATGAAGATAAGAAAACATTTCAGAATGGATCATAACATAGCACAAGAAGAGAACAAAACCAAGCAGAACCCAATGCAGTTTCCTCCTAGCCCATATTTTGAGTGTATATTGAAATAAAATACATAATCCTGTTTTCTCAGCCTATCTTTTATTATAATTATTCTTTCTTCACTTGCCATATTTCTTAATATGCACCAACATATCTGGAATAGAGTTTGTATTATGACTAGTTCAGTACTTCCAGACAAAAACAGCTCATAGCCTTTTATAGTTTTGATAATAGTGTAATTTTTACATTCACTACTTTGCTCATACCATTTTCCAGAATTCTTTTTAATTTTGTGATTTCTATTGCTTTTAATTTAAGCAAAATAAGTTGAATGTTAAGAAAATAACATCTCACTTGCTATTTTTTTCTTAATTGCTGTGTGTAACTTGATTTATCCTAATGACTATAACTGAATGAAATATTATTCAAGTATCTGTGGAATTTAATTATAATGTTGATTGCAACTACAGACACCTCAAATTCCAGAGAAACATTGTAATTATTGCTTCAGTGTGTGGGCTGGTTAGGCCTTGCCAACTTGAG
Organism: Mus pahari; assembly: GCF_900095145.1. Taxonomy (NCBI): domain Eukaryota; kingdom Metazoa; phylum Chordata; class Mammalia; order Rodentia; family Muridae; genus Mus; species Mus pahari. The sequence continues at coordinate 94,570,672 of NC_034597.1, forward strand.
ACTACCTATAGTCATCTTGCAAGAGTCTACCTCAATTGAGAAATTGCCTCCTAAGATAGGACTTTGGGCCTGTCTGTGGGGCATTTTCTCGATTAATGAGTGATGTGGGAAATCACAGCAGACTTTGGGTGTTGCCACCTATCGACAGCTGGCCCTGAATTGTTTAAAGAACCAAACTGAGCAAGCCATGAGGAACAAGCAAGTAAGTGATGTTCTTCCATGGTCTCTATTTAACTACTTGTACCCAAGTACCTGCCATTAGTTTCTGCTCTGCTCAGATGTCACTTACTGACAGACTGTCATGTGGAACTCTAGCTGAAATAAATCCTTTTCTTCTGAGGTTGCTTTTGGTCATGGTTTGTATCACAGCTACAGAAAAGCAAACTAATAGACTCTGTGTGTGTGTGTGTATGTGTGTGTGTGTGTGTGTATTTTCACATTAATTTTTATTTTTTATTAGATATTTTCTTCATTTACATTTCAAATGCTATCCCCAAAGCCCCCTATACCCTCCCACTGCCCTGCTCCCCAACCCACCCACTCCCACGTCCTGGTCTTGGCATTTCCCTGTAATGGGGCATATGATCTTTGCAATACCAAGGGCCTCTCCTCCCACTGATGGCCAACTAGGCCATCCTCTGCTACATATGCAACTAGAGACACAGCTAGGGGGGTACTGGATAGTTTATATCATTGTTCCTCCTATAGGGTTGCAGACCCCTTTAGCTCCTTGGGTACTTTTTCTAGCTCAGCTCCTTCATTAGGGGCCCTGTGTTCCATCCAATAGATGACTGTGAGCATCCACTTCTGTATTTTCCAGGCATTGGCATAGACTCACAAGAGAGAGCTATGTCAGGGTCTTGTCAGCAAAATCTTGCTGGCATATGCAATAGTGAGCACTGAGTTTGGTGGTTGTATATGGGATGGATCCAGGGTGGGGCAATCTCTGGATGGTCTTTCCTTCCGTCTTAGCTCCAAACTTTGTCTCTGTAACTCCTTCCGTGGGTATTTTGTTCCTCATTCTAAGAAGGAATGAAGTATCCANAATTTGGTCTTCCTTCTTCTTGAGTTTCATCTGTTTTGCAAATTATATCTTGGATATTCTAAGTTTCTGGGTTAATATCTGCTTATCAGTGAATGGATACCATGTGTGTTCTTTTCTGATTGGGTTACCTCACTCAGGATGATATCCTCCAGATGCATCCATTTGCCTAAGAATTTCATAAATTCATTGTTTTTAATTGCTGAGTAGTACTCCATTGTGTAAATATACCACATTTTGTGTATCCATTCCCTGTTGAGGGACAACTGGGTTCTTTCCAGCTTCTGGCTATTATAAATAAGGCTGCTATGAACATAGTGGAACATGTGTCCTTATTACAAGTTGGAACATCTTCTGGGTGTATGCCCAGGAGAGGAATTGCTGGATCTTCTGGTAGTACTATGTCAAATTTTCTGAGGAACTGCCAGACTGATTTCCAGAGTGGTTGTACCAGCTTGCAATCCCACCAACAATGGAGGATGTCCCTCTTTCTCTACATCCTAACCAGAATCTGCTGCCCCCTGAATTTTTGATCTTAGCCATTCTGACTGGTGTGAGGTGGAATTTCAGGGTTGTTTTGATTTGCATTTCCCTCATGATTAAGGATGTTGAATATTTTTTCAGGTGCTTCTCAGTCATTTGGTATTCCTCAGTTGAGAATTCTTTGTTTAGCTCTGTAGCCCATTTTTAAATAGGGTTATTTGGTTTTCTGGAGTACATCTTCTTGAGTTCTTTATATGTATTGGATATTAGTCCCCTATCTGATTTAGGATTGGTAAAGATCCTCTCCCAATCTGTTAGTGGCCTTATTGTCTTATTGACAGTGTCTTTTGCCTTACAGAAGCTTTGCAATTTTATGAGGTCCCATTTGTCAATTAACGATCTTACAGCACAAGACATTGCTGTTCTGTTTAGGAATTCTTCCCCTGTGCCCCATATCTTCGAGGCTTTTGCCCACTTTCTCCTCTATAAGTTTCAGTGTCTCTCATTTTACGTGCAGTTCCTTCATCCAAGTAGACTTGACCTTATTATTAGGAGGTAAGAATGGATCAATTCGCATTCTTTTACATGATAACCGCCAGTTGTGTTAGCACCATTTGTTGAAAATGCTGTCTTTTTTCCACTGGATGGTTTTGGCTTCATTGTCAAAGATCAAGTGACCATACGTGTGTGGGTTCATTTCTTGGCCTTCAATTCTATTCCACTTGTCTACCTGCCTGTCCCTGTACCAGTGTGTGTATAATTTTTATGTATACAATTTAACATATACATTCCATATTGAATTGATAGACTTATTAGTGACATAACACAATCATAAAGAATATCACTTTTAATGTCATAGAGACGTGCTATTTTGTTGTGGAAACTGAAGTATAGAGGCGCAGGTGTTTTCCTTGTAGATACAATCAGAAGCTCATTCCTTGACTCAATCTCAGTTTTTTCAACTCCTTCTCCAAGGTTTTATGTTTCAGGTTGAATGTGTAGACCTGTTTTTTTTGGTTTTTTTGTTTGTTTGTTTGTTTTTTTTAATGAGAATCATTTTTCAGTGGGACTGCTTTTAGGAGTTAAAAAGGAACAGAACAATGAATGTACCAGGAATGGGATTTGCCTTAGTTTCTTTATCTGATGCTGTGGTGAAATACCCCAGCAATGTGAGAGACAAACTGGTTTTGGCTAACACTCAAATGCTAGCCTCTCTTAGGGAAGGACAGTGACAGGCAGCAAGCATTGATGCATCTGGCCACATCACAGACATCATCAGTAAGCTGAGTGATGCTTGCTAGTGTTCAGCTCACTGTCTCCACCACACACAGAGAGATTCTTGCTCGGGAAACGGCCCTGCAGTGATTAAGAGTCTTCCCACTTTAGTCCCTTAAAGTCATTCTCAGAGCCTAACTCACCTTTGTTTAGATAATCCGTAATATATGCTCATAGAAGACTATCTGCTAGATAATTCTAGATTCCAGCAAGGTGATTACTAACTATGAAGACTTTAAACAGATTCGGAATTTATGATTATTTAATTGTGGATTCCAAGAATAGAGTTTAAAGTAAAGATCTTTGCAAAAATATGCTCACAATTAAAATTTTTCCTTGCTAAGAGTATTAATCTTCATATTCTGGAGATAAAAATGTCATCAATACATGTATATTATGTATGAGTTATCAAGAGTTATAGCTGTTCCTAAAATACACCTTTGGAATAACTAGTGACATATGCCTATGTTCAGTAACATTCAACCTTGACATTAAACTTAGCCTTTGAACTTCCCAAGCATTTATAACATTTTTATTTAGTTTGATTGTAATTTAATTGCATTTCCCCATCCCCTTTCTCCTTCCAATCCCTCCCATATACTCTTCACTGCTGTCCTTAAAACTCATGGCGTTTTTTTCTTAATTGATAGTTCATGAATACATGTATTGTTTTCAAGTCTAACTACTTGACACTAGACAGCTAATTGGTGGACTCTTGCCTGGGAAGGCTCACCCACCATTCCCAGGCTTTCTCTGTTGCCTATAGCTTTGTGGGTAGGGCTGAGACCTTACAGGCTGTTTCTTGTCCTGTTTGGCATATCCATTAAAGTCATCTATTTTTATCTCATGTTTGAGCATTTTAAAAAGAGATTTATTATTTATGTGTATGACTGTCATACCTGACTGTGTGTATATGTGCCATATGCTTATATTATGCTCATGGAAGCTGGAAGACAGTGTCAGATTCCCTGGAACTAGAATTGCCATTTTTATGATTTATTTTTATTTTACATACATTGGTTTTCTGCCTGCATAAATGTTTCTGTGGGGGTGTCCTGGAACTGGAATTGCAGACAGTTGTGAACTGCCATGTGGGTGCTGAGAATTGAACCTTTGGAAAATCAGCTAGTGTTCTTCTCTTAGCTAGAGCTAAGCCATCTCTCTAGCATCCTGCCCCTTTACTCATTTTATTTTTTTACTTTATTTTATTTTATTTTATTATTTTTTTGTTGTTTTGTGAGGATATTTAGAACTATGATGTAGCATGCTTGGGTCTCTAGTCAAAGTATGGAATTGAATTCCTCCCACCTGAAAGCTCTTGCCTTTGCCAGACCTTGGATCTACTATCCTTTTCCTAATTATGGAATTACATTTTCTAGAAATGTAGGTAAGATTTTAAGATGCAGGAAATAAAAGGTTCACAGCTTGGTTAAAAAATAAAAAATTCCGGTTTGTGGGCCACTGCATGGGTGTTGAGAACTGAACTTGAGTCTTCTGGAGGAGCTATCTCTCCAGCCCCTGCTCAGGCATTTTAAAACATGTATCTAAATTAGAGTCCCAGACTTGTCCACAAGACATTTTTACCCAATAATTATGTATAGTTTTATAGCTATTTAGCAGGAATTATTTATTAGCTTAATAAATATAGTCCCATCAGTTATAACTGGGAAGATTTTGTACAGGAGGATATTCAAGTACATAAAAGCACACTCTTTGAAATACAGAGTCTTGCTATTTATTTGAAAATTATATGTTGAAAATGAAATTAGCTTTTACCTCTTGCAGAGTTTTGACTGTATGTAACTCCTGTACGATTGAAAGTGTTGACTAATGTTGAGAATTTTTTTATATGGATGGAAAACATATGATTGCACATGTGGATTACATTAAAATTCTTCCAAAAGGAATAGCTCACAATGTAGGTGCCATTTTTCTTTGATTTAGCATATTAGCCAGTGTTAGAACAAAATTTTCTTTTTTTATAAAAAAAAAAACAGCTTTGAATGTAAAGAACGTCTTCTGAGAAGATCAGTTCTTGTTCTGTAACTCCTCTGTGAGCCTCTTCATTTTTTTCTCGTCTACATCTCTTCCAGAAACACTAACTACAGCCCAAGAGTCTTGACATTGTCCATGAACTGATGTGTTCCATGGGGCCAAGATAAGCTATTTAATTTTATAGAGCTGAGGAAGTGTTAAGCTGAGTATTTTGTTGTTGTTGTTGTTTCTGGAATTTCCCTTTCAGATCACTATAGCACACTGTAAGTGACAGAACACTTTCTTACAACTTTCCCAAGGTCCTGAATTACTTATGAAGGGGGAAAGTGTGTATCAGATCTCGCCTAGTGTTTGAGTTTGTGGATACTGTGCCAAATAGAGGTAAAGTCACTTCCAGATAAACTGACCCTCTAAGGGATAATTTCACACATTTAGTGCAACTGGAGACAATTTGGAAAGAAGTGACAAGAGCAGGGTGGTGATTCTTTAAGCAGACATGCTATCCTATAAACTTGGACTTATGGAAACTATCCACTAGCATATTTAAGAGTTGAGTGTTCTCTTTCAGTACAACTGTACATCTGGGAAATGAGTTGTAAAATGGAAAGTGTTCTCTAGCTGGAGCACACAGACAGAGCCATTCCAGCATTTTTGGGGTTGGTGCCAACATTAAAAAATTCTGCTTAGTACAATTAGAGTGAAGAGGTTCAGTTTCTCTGTAACAGTAAGACAAATGCCATGTTGGCTTACACACCTTGTTTGGTTGTATGAATTAGGACAAGAATAAAACAATAAATTTTTGTCTTCATTTATCAAATAAACTATTCTTTGTTGTCATTTGCTTGCAAATGTTACTTGCTGTGTAGCTAAGCAAACAAAAGTGTGTGGATTTTTATATCACTGTTCAAATGACTTACATTATTTGCAATGAAGTAAATCACAAGTAAGTTGCTTGGCTTTAAGTGTGTTGTTTGTGTAGTAGTAGTTAAATTGTGTGGTTTAAACAATAATATTCTAATTATTTGGAGGTAGTATGTAATTTGAATATTCAACAAATTGAATTTAATGTTCTCAAATGGTTTAAGTTGTATCTGTGAGGAATACAAAAAGTTCACGTTATAAAACCTGTAATTTAAAAAATGTTTTGTAGTTACAAAAGTAGAGGTTTTCAGAAGGGAAAAACCCTACCCTCTTCATGGTTTAAACACAGAGTGAATTCAGCCTTCATAAGATAAGGCCTTTCTCTTCCTGGCACAGCTTATGGGCTTGGAAATAGTATGGAGACGTTTTTTTGTGCCTGATGAATTTCCCACACTGTCTCTCCCCTTCATTTCCTCTTCTTATTTTTGTATTCATCCTTACTCCTTCTCATCATCTCTTCTCCATCCTTCTCCCTGTGTCTCTTTATCTACTCCAAAGCCCAAGTTGTCCTTGTACTCATTGTTCCCTTCCTGCTTTGCCTCGTAATTGAGTTATGGACATAAGGTAACACCTTTACACTTTACGTGAGTAAGGAAATAGTTTATTTATAACCCCAGATGCATGCGGATTGCACTACTGTTTGGAGAAGAGTATTCTAATGTTTTCACTGCGTCCAATTGTAAAATATCTTTTCCCCATCCCTCAAACGCCCTGGATATGGGTGTTCTCTCAGAGGAGCAAGGGAAGCACTGGAGCGTCAGTGGAATTAGTGTTCAATTTTATTTGGTTTGGAGGAAATAATGTTGACAGTCAACCTAATATCTAACTTTAAAAGCCATATAATTCAGTATCTTCATATGTATGGGCAGTTTGGAATTGTAGTGGTTGATGAAAGAGTAATAAATCCTAACTTCAAGACAATTGATATATTAAAGCTTGATGCATGATGGAGTCAATATATATATATATATATATATATATATTTAACGGAATGTTTTAAACTTATATATACGCATTATTCTTGTAAAGATATAAAAGAATGTATAGCAGAAACTGAGAGGTATAAAATACTTTTCTAGAGTATAGGAAATAATCTTAAAGTTTTATAGACTTTCATAACACAATTAAAAAAGATATTGTAGTGCATTTTAAAATTGTATCAATACAACCCATTCTCTTTCCTATAAATCAGAATTTTCAGTTTAGTTCTGGTTTGTGTTGGGAATTAAGTCTGAGTCTGCTGTATCATTCAGTATACAAAAATTTAGAAATGGTTTAGTGTTTAGAGTTTAGTTTGTTTTTAAATTCTAGTTTTAAATTCATTTTTAGATGTTAAAATATGTTTAAGTTTTATCTGTCCTATTATCTGTTTCCTCAAAGTACATAGTGGTCAATATACTTTTTGTGCAGCATTTGATAATGACTGCTTCCTACCTCCCGCATCGTGTTTACAGTGAGTGTAGGATTTGTGTACTGCTGTAGATAATCAGAATAGCCCTGCTTAATGGAGTTTAGTCTATACTTGCTTCCTGTAAACAAAGATGGGGAAAGAACAGTTTTTTTACTCTAATGCTGTTCTGTGTGTATTTTTTTTTTTTTTTTGCTGAACTTAACATGTTTTTAAAGTTAATTTCTGTATTGTAGTACACGTTTTAAATATTCCCTATGAATAATAGCTCATTGTTATATAAGGTAAAATTTAATTTTGAGTTTTATCTTCTCTTATTTTTTCTTTCTCTTCAAATCTCTCTCTCTCTCTCTCTCTCTCTCTCTCTCTCTCTCTCTCTCTCTCTCAACACTCTTCTTAGTAGTTTGGATAAATAGAAAATCTGTGTTCATCTATTGCTGATTAACTGAGTGATTATTAATAACATATTTATCACAAATTTTCTGCGTACACTGATAATAATACAGGAAACCTGATTACTAAATGTTACTAAATGTTGTGAAAATAACACTAGGGGTTGCAACGGCAACATTTTATTCATGTTTACACTTAATTTCATTGTCTGAACTAGAAAGATTAGAAGGCATGTCTGCCCTTACAGTTGGTGTCTGAAACTTTGGTTGGTACCTTGTGCACTACTGTTCAGAGACAGAGGTTTGGAAAGTGACAGGCCCATGAGAAGCCTGATCGTCTGAATGGGCTGGGACAGTTATGCAGATATGGCTTTGGGCTATTGGGAAGCAGTGGGGAATTGAGGACCAGGTTGATAGGCCACTGGGGCATCCCCTTGAAGAGAATTTCTTCTAGCACCTTTCTTTGCTTCCTTTCTGTTGCGACATGAAATGTTTTATCTCATCATCTGCTCCCCACAATGGTGTTCTACTGTGCTGCAGGCCCCTCAATCATAGAGCCCTATATCTGGAACTGAGCCTTGATACATGAGTCAAAGGTACATTTTCTTCTTTAGGTTGATGTTTGAAGACCTTTTGCCATAGCAGTAAGAAACTGTCTGACACACCTGCCTGTGAGTCACTTCTAACCACATGAACTTCTGATTTTCTACAGTGCCCTACAGATTAGATCATTTTACTGGGACTATTGGATCTCCCTCCTCTTGAATATGGTAAATATTAACATGGTCCTATCAATATGTAAAGCCTTGTCATTCTAAAAGAGAGCTTACAATATCATCAGTGCACACGTTAGAAGTGAAATATCCTTTTACTTTACCAGCTGAACTTCCTCTTATGTTTGAAACATAGATCATTTTGTGTAAAGAAAAATAAGTTTTCTCTTGGTACATAGACACACATTCCTGCAAGCTGTTTGTATTTCACCACTGCCACTTTGTCCTCTTGGAATTTCTGTGCTACCCCAGATTCTGGAAGATGCGATGGACATGTGCATGTGAATGCTGTATACGAATGCAGGGAGCTGGTGCAATTTGTAGGAAGAATATTTGCTGTGAGTTCTTTTCTAATAACTAGGGTGTTGCCTTTGTAATGTTAGGTTGAGAAACCCACCTGCAGCCATTTGAAATATCCATTGTATAATCACAGCCTACATAATAAAAGTATGGAAGCTCACTAAAGACATTTATGTTGTATTTAGATCCACCGTAGACTTGTAGAATAATATTTATTGTTGCCCCTTTATACTAAAACTTTTTACCACATTTTTTTCCATACTTGTGACCAACCACCAAAAGGAAGGACATAGAAAATAGCACTTCTTACATCCTTTTCAGCTTTGAAAAGTGATTTTTTTTTTAAAAAAAATGTCTATAGTCAGTTGATAACATTAGTTATAGTGCAGAAACTAGACTAATCTAGATGATAGTTGCTGGATAGTACAGAGAAAAGAATAAGAATTAAAGAACTTAAATGTTAGCAGAACATACAGCATTATACCTAATTTTGAATGACTCTACCACTAGGGGGATTAAAGAGAATCTCGAATCCTGGAAGGACAATAACTTACAGGATACCTATGGCCAGGACAACTAAATCCAAACACCACCTCAGATTTATCAAACACAACCTAAGGAATAAGAGATGATATTATAAAGCAAACAAAATATTTCTTCTTTAACTTTTACAAGACAGAATAAAGCAGAAAAGTGAACTTTCAGAGATTTTTGATGAAATAAAAATGTCTCAGCTCATGTTTATCATTTACTCTTATCTTCTCGTGGCTCTGGTGTATTCTCAAGCTTAGCAGTTCTGTCTTACTTTCTACTATTAGGAAGATATTCTGAGGCTCTTGGAAGAAGATGGAGTGTGGACAAGCATCTCTTCCCTATGTACTCATGGATCTGAAAGAAAATGTGAGTTAGGATTCCAAAGAGAGCTGAGAAGCCTGTAGAGTCTATGATGCCTCAGAGGAATCTGCAGCCTGTGGGAGGTTTTGTAAAATATGGAAATAGTGAACATTAGATTGAAAGGGGAACCAGCAGAGGAACACAGAATATGAACTTCCATGAACTCGTGGAAGAAGTTGATTTCCCCAACAATCTGCTCTGAGTATTTAAACCAAAGGGGAGAAGAACAGTTCTAGGAGAGGCAGCAGAATGGAAGCATGAAGCACCTGCTGGGAATTGCCAATGTTGGCCATCCAGCGTTAACATCTGTATTATTGGAACAGGAGGAAGCAGATCCTGAGAGAATTCGAGCCAGCAAGCAACTCAGACCAAAAGGAACAGGAAGAGAGAAAGCTGCCAAACTGGGCCTGGCCACTCCTCTCCAACCGTGAAGAGCATGGGCGCCATGGAATTACAGAACTGCAAGAATATCCCTGTGAATAGGTGGATCAAGAAAACCATGGCCTGAATGGACTCTTAGTAAACATACTCAGGCTAAGGCTCATCAAATACTGACATTAGACAACACGAGCATTGCTTTGAGAAGCAAAGATAGCTAAAACACATGCATACATACATACATACATACATACATACATGCTGTACCATAAATACACACAGGTGGTGGCAGATCCACATGACAGGCTCCAATAGCAAAAGTGAAGATGAGAGAGCCTGGCCAACTCGCACATAGAGAAAGCAGTGTGTGTGTGTGTGTGTGCGTGTGCGTGTGCGTGTGCGTGTGTGTGTGTGTGTGTGTGTGTGTTTGAAGAGAGGGATTTAGAACAGCTCTTCATTATGAAGGCTAAGAAACATTAACAGAGGCTTCACCCATGCTGATGTCCAGTCAGAGACTATACACATAAGTCTTGATTGGTCTCCATGGAGGCACTTCATATCCACCCATCTACTCTAACATGTTGACTCCTGAGACACAGAGCAGAGATCTAGATCTGTATATAAGATAGTTTAGTGAGGGGAAGGATCCAGTATCTTGGCAGCAAGGAAGAAGTACTGGCTGATGTTGTCCTTTCATATTTTATGTTATTGTGGTTTTTTTTTATTTTTGTAATTTTTGTACATAAATATTCAAATTTGTTTTCTTTTTTTACTGTTCAGGGAGGTTTTGTGATTATTTCTCCTTTTTCCCCCACCAGTTTCATGCAGTGTCTGTCTATGGTTTTAGTAGTCTCTATTTCTCTTATCCACAAGCCATAAACTTCCCCCTTTGTCCCTACCTCCTTTTATCTGCGTCTCATCCCCCATATCCTTCATGTGAAGTGGAAACTTCAAGTTCTTTAGAAAGTTGGTTATGCCAAATGATGACTTGCTGGGGCATACAGGTGAAAGGATGTCTCGCTAAAGCAAACACATGAAAGACTGTTTTCCTGAAGTAGATGCAGGTGAAAGAATGTTTGGATATAGCAAACACGTGAAATGACTCTCGATGAAGGAGTATAATTATGACCTCACAGACAGTGGGAGATTAGCACTGAGCTTTGGTTTGGTTTGCTCCACATGGCTGTCCTTCACTAAAGACATGCACGCATTTATTGGTTTGCTTTACATAGCATTGTTGAGCTCAAGATGAGAGAAAATCTCCCAAGAACTGCTCATGAGGTTCCTGCAGCAGCTTGCCACTTCTGCAGCCCACCTCTGCCCAGTTGGTGAGCTTGGAGGTTTCTTCAGGACAACATTATGGCTGCTTGGTGTCTGCTTGCTGAAGGGACTGGACTGTAGCTGCTGGTTTGCGCCTGGTGTCTGCCTGCCTAAAGGACTGATCTGCACCTGCTAAGTTGTGTTTGGTGTTTGCTATGGGACTGAATTGCTGCCCAAGAAGATCAAACTCATCCCCAAAGAACTATTGATGAACAAGTCCACTTCCCCCATATCCTAATAACTGTTCTCTTCCACTACTTCTGCTGGGTGATGGGCTAGAGAAGTTGAACCCTTACTAAAAGTTACAAAAAGTGTATGCCTACATCCATGTTTTACTTTCTTACTGTTCCTGTAGTTCTAATAATCTTGGCTCTCCACCTAAGCCAGACTCCTAAGTTTTCATCTCTCTTTACCTTCCTGTTCTCTGGTTTTGCTTCATGACCCTCCATTCCTTCCCAATGACTCATATCTTTTTGCACAATATTTTAATTTTATTCCATTCACAGTGTTACTGGATTTTAAATGATGTTTTGTCTGGGCAATAAATGATATCTATATATCTATATATTTATCTATCTATCTATCTATCTATCTATCTATCTATCTATCTATCTATCTATCTATCTATCTCAGTTGTGGTTGCATCTGCAGTTTGCATTGCTTTCTTAGCCTGAACATAGAGATTGGCCCTATTGTGTCTAAAGGATTCTATTCAATGGACCCTTCTCCTAATTCTGTGTTTACAGACATATACAAATTGCTACAGATTCCTAAACCTGAAATTCTTATTTCATCCATATTATCTCAGTTCCCTGCATACAGGTATATGAAGGAAGAATATGAGAGAGAAATATTGAAAATATGCATTATTAAAATTATAGAAATAACAACTATTAAATCACATAAAAAGTAAGTAGACAGCTTCATCAATAAAATGGTTAAAGTAGAAGATGGAATCAAAATGGAAGATAGAATATCAGATCTTGAAGACAAGATAAGTGAATGAGAACATTCAGACAACAATAAATATGAAACAAGACAATACAAACATAACATGCAAGATATATGGGCATCATTAAAATGTTTATGAACCTAGGGAGATGACTTGATATTGCCACAAAAGCATATATATATATGTATATATATGTATATATATATATATATATATATATATATATATATATATATGACTGATATATGCCAGGTGGATGGAATAGAAGACCCAGAAGTAAACCATTTTTTCTTTGACAATTATCCCCAAAACATATATCGAGTAAAACTCCCCTTAACAAAAAATGCTTAAATCTGATATCTACCTCTAGAAGAATGACACTGAATTCTTATCTCAATCTGTACAAATATTAATTTAGAATGGATTAAAACCTGACATGGTAGCACATGGATTTAATTTGCGCAAAGTCAGGGGAATCTCTGTCTTCGAGTTCAAGACTAGTCTGGTCTATACAGTGAGTTCCAGGTAGTCTGGTCTATACAGTGAGTTCCAGGNAGTCTGGTCTATACAGTGAGTTCCAGGTAGTCTGGTCTATACAGTGAGTTCCAGGTAGTCTGTTCTATACAGTGAGTTCCAGGTAGTCTGGTCTATACAGTGAGTTCCAGGACCACATAGAAACCTGGACTCAAAACAAACAAAGAACAAATGGATGGAAGATTTTGATATAAGACCTAAAATTCTGAATGTAGTAAGGGAAGCCACATGAAAACATCTCAAAATCCACACATCAACAATATTCTGAAAATTATTCCAGCAGCTCAGGAAGTAAAACCAAACAGGATTCACATAAACTAAAAATCTTACTTACCAAAAGAAATTCAGTAAAGAGAAGACACACAGAAAGGGAAAACAAACCTTCCATAGTTGTGCATCACACAGGAGGTTAGTATATGGAATATATGAGGAACTAGGATGAACCTGCCAGTTAATTAATGGCCCAATGAAATTCATAGTTCTCAAAAGATGAAGTTCAAAGTCTCAAAGGGATGGGTAATAGGCTCTGAAAAGAAGCTGAGGTTGCTATGGAATTAATGAATGATGTCTCTGCATATCTCACACCGAATGACAAATGATAAAAATAAGGTTTTACATCCATAAAAATAAGGTTTAAACAAACAAACAAACAAACAAAAAACACCTAAGTATATTTCTTAAGGAAAAATCCAGATAAATTCATTGTGCAGGAAAACTTGAATACTACCTCATTGTTAGCAAATCAAAGTATATATAAAATATTACTGAATAATGTATGGGGTATAAATTACTTCTATTCTGAATACAAAACTAATCTCTATCATGTTTGTAAGCTATTCTTATCAAATCAAGATAGAGATGTAAGTCATGCAGGTAGTCTGAGACGACTGGTTAAGATTCATGCTTACATGCACTGAAATGTTGCATTGTTAATAGAAACACTTATGGGACAGATTTCGGAAAGGATATAAAGTCAAATAAATTTTATCCAAGACTAAATGTGGTTAGGAAATTTTACTTTATTAAACATTTAAGTCAAAGCAATTTATAATTGCTAGTCAATGATGTCTTTCCTTTAAAAAAAAAAAAGTACTCTAACTTATGGTTCCATGTGTGCAGTCCATTTGATTGCTCTCAAGTTATTTGAAAATTCTCAAGTCAACGGAGAATGCATTTAAACACATGTGTTGCTTAGTCTTTTGGGAAAACAACTCCAGTAACTTACCTTGTGGTCACAAGGACTAGAGTCATCTTAAATAGCACTCCTGAGCAGATATATGACAAAGGCAAGAAACCAAAAGCCCTTGGTCTCTGGTTCCAGCAAATAACAGGAAATGAATAGTTCAGGACATGTGGGAGAATATTCCACTGTAATTCTTAGACTAAATCAAGAAATACTGCATAGAATACAAGGCATGCTGGTCGCTTAAAACTGGTCTAATCACCGATGTTGCAGTATGTTTTTTCTGTAAGTAATGATTTCCTAGTAAGTCATTAAAAACAAGGGACCTCAACTTTTTATGCATTTTTGGGCTGTCATTCAAATGCCATACTTCCTAAAATCATGTACGATAAAGCAAACAATACATACTTTGGTCTTTTTCAAACTTAAACGATAGAAACCTAACTGAAAACTTGCTATTTTCTGTACAAGGCTACTTCTTAAAGATTTCTTTGGGAACATTTCTTTGTTCCTAGATTTCAAAGTACATTTGTGTTACCGTTTGCTGATGAATGTTTTAACTGCAGCCCTGTGCTCATCTATGTCCCTGAAAGGGACCCCTTCTCACACCATTTTTCTTTATATTCTCACAAATTGAATTTTTTAAATTGATTTTTTCCATATTCTTCCATTCTAAAAAAGAAATAGATCTTGGTGAGGAAATGTATGACCCCAAACAATTTTATAATAAGTGCACAAAGAGCAGACAGTTATATTCTATTTACATAATCACAAAACGCAACGATCCTTTGTAATTTCTGATAATCTTAAGAAATGGCTCTGCTTCAGTCCTTTTGGTTCTGACTTTTTACCCTGTTAGTCATAAAGCAGTTGTCCTGCAGCAGGAAGAATATTCAGTACTGGGACCTTTCCCAGGCTCTGAGTTTGCTCATTCAGTGTGTGCTGCCTGCCATTAACAGCATTTCAGACAACAACTGCCAGCAACTGCAAACATCCGTCCTTTGGTGGCCTTTGGTGGCCTTTGGTACAAAGGGCCAACTGATAGGAATGTACTTCATGATGCCTAGAATGGCTGACTATAGCAGTTTCATTCCGTGAATAAATAATAGAGAACGTTAGGGCAGGTGGGGAACTTACTCTACAGATCTATATAATACTCTATCTTAATTTGTCATCTTCCTAAACAATATTTCAGGGGTCTTTAAAATAAAGTCTAAAGAAATGTCATCTTTTTTTTTTTTTTTTATTTCAAAATAGTTTGTCTGGCCATTTTTATTTTATTCCTACAGGTCTTTTCTATATAGCATCATTTCTGACTTTCTATCTTTATAAGATTCCTGTGTGTGAGCATGTGTGTGTCTATGTCTTTATCTGTTTCTTGTGGGAGAAGATGGGGGGAAGGAAAACCACATCAAGATATATTGCATACAAAAATCTATCTCAATAAAGATAAATGTAAAAGCTAAAAGAGGAAAAATGGTTTTCCATGGAAACCATTAACTGTGAAAATAAAATAAACTTACTATACTCTATCAATTTCATTTTTGCTTGACTTTTTAAAAACTTGGGCTTGTTTTTGTTCCTAAATAGTTGTAGAAGATCTTCACTCAACACACATAACATGCTCTTCAATAAATCACCTCCTAGCGGATCTTGCCAGAGGAGTGAAATTTAGGATTTTCATTGCTTCTCTTGGGTCAGAGGGCAGCTGAGCTGGAACTTCACGAACACCACCAGGTGATTTAATGAAGAGAATAGATCTGTTCTTTGCAACTGTGATGTAAAATGTTCTCTTGGTGGTATTCACTTCTTTGCTCTTCCATTTGCTAATGGACTTCAAACTCCTCTCATCAGGAGTGATTTCACTACCATCCTTACTGTTACCTTCATGATGTCATCTAGTTGGTAGAAATTCCTTCAGAAGGCAAACACACATAACAAACAATGTGTTATAGCGGTGCTAACTAATATAATATAAATTATATAATAATAATAATAATAAAATTTATAACATAAATTATATTTTAAAGTTACAGTTTATAGCCACCATCCATAACAGTAGAAACAATTCCGTTTTTTGCTCATAAAAACCTTCAAAATCAAAATGTACTACATTTATTTTATACGACACACAGCAGGGATATTGAAAATTGGAATGGTTTGCATTGTTAGGAAATTAAACATGAAATTAAATAATATATTTGAACATTAATGATTATGTAATAAAATGGGTAAAATTTATTTGTTTTCTTGTTAATCATGGCAATTATGATTGAAATAAATACTTTATGTTAAAGAATTATTTATTCAAAATAGATAAATGTTTGAATTTATCATATGGTTCAATAGAAATATTACTTTTTCTACTGAATTATAGCATTAAATAACTATTCTAAATGATTTAGCAATATCCTCAGACCTAGAAATCCCTTGGTGTATGTAAAGCAAATACAAATATTTAAAAATAGTCTTCCAAGTGTCATTTTGTGGGTACTTACTAAATCGTAAGCAGGAAGCTACAGTCCCCTTTAGGTGTTTGCTGATACTTCAATCCAGCTTGTGAAGTGTTCTGAAGCAGAGTTTGTGCTATTTGGCATCAACTATTTTGTTCTTTTGATAAATACCTAAACAGGATGTCCTTGCAAATTAAATGAGAAATAGCTCTGGCAGGTTTCCTCCCTCAGGAATAACATTAAGTCTGGCAGAGGGCTTAAGCGGAAACACACAGGAATGTACTTTAGCCAGGACTAGAGGACATTCCAGCAGATACAGAGGAGGTTAATTCATGAAGGCCAATCTCACTTCCTTCTGCAATGAATGCTTTAATGGCCTCAGGCCGAAGAGACCTAATTTATTTTATCCAAGCTGTTTCAATCGATCCTCAATAATATCATAAATATTTAAATATAACTAGTGTAATAAAAATATGATTTCTTATCACAGAAATTTATTTGTAGGTATTGAAGAAGGGGAAAAAGCCATATTTTCTAGATTCCAGATTCCTAAACACTGTTTAAACACTGCACATAATTTAAATTCCTTATCTTTTTTTCTTTTATAGTATCTTACTTAGACATACAAAGGAATGCTGATAGAGTAGATGATGCAGTAGATATTTCTTTATACTCCATGATTGAGTGTTAGTAGCCTTATGCAAATGTAAGCACTCTATAATAATGAAAGAGCAATAATTTGAAATGAATTAATGTACAGAGTTTAAAAATTAATATTAAATCAATTAAATAAATATTAATTGGAAATTAGAAAAATTGTTAAATTCATACATGTTCTGAATTTAACATCTAGAATTTGTTCAGGCTTATACAATCCAAATTATATTACACAATTTTATTTCAATCTCTTAAATCTTCTGCTTATGGCTGTCCTGATAACGCACAGAGACAGCCCTGCACCTGCGCAACACAAGTGTACGTAGACAGAGACTCATTTATCCTCATGACAGTGACCATACAGACACAGTCTGCACTCTCAACCGTTCTCACAGT
This sequence comes from Mus pahari, assembly GCF_900095145.1. NCBI lineage: Eukaryota > Metazoa > Chordata > Mammalia > Rodentia > Muridae > Mus > Mus pahari. Next base: position 94,588,028 of record NC_034597.1, read on the forward strand.
TTCTTTACATCTGTACATCTCTTATTTCACATATGATTTCAGTTTCTGAGGACCACTTTTGTTCTCTCTCTTTGTCTTTGTGTTTCTCTCTCTCTCTCTCTCTCTCTCTCTCTCTCTCTCTCTCTCTTTCATTCGTGTGTGTGTGTGTGTGTGTGTGTGTGTGTGCGCGTGTATGTGTGTGTATGTGTGTGTGCACACGACAGAGCCATAGCAACAAGAACAGCAAAGCAGCAACACAGGGCAAACACAGATCAACAGAACAGAGAACAGAACGGAGGGTTCAGAAGAAACCTACATAGGTGCAGCACCCGAATTCTTTCAACACACTTAAAAACACACTGGCTAAAAGACCTTGCCTTCAACAAATGGTGCAAATATAATCACTATATTTAGAAGAATGAAAACTTTAATATACAAAATATAAAAGTATACACTATACAAACATATAGAATGTGTTTAACCCATAAGTCACAAAGTTGTGGGACTTTTAGAAGAAAATATGGGGACATTTCGTTAGGATACTCCATTAACTCAAGAAATAAAACCTCAGTCATGTAGTGGTGGTGCACACCTTTAATCCCAGCACTTGGAAGGCAGAGGCAGGCGGATTTCTGAGTTCAAGGCCAGACTGATCTTCAGAGTGAGTTCCGGGACAGCCAGGGATACACAGAGAAACCCTGTCTCTAAAAACAAAAAACAAAAATCAAAAAAAAAAAAAAAAAAAAAAAAGAAAAAAAAAAAGAAAGAAAGAAAAAGAAAACCTCAAATTTACAAATAGAAATACTTGAATTTAAGAGAAGAAATTCTGAAGAGCAAGGAAAGCAATCAACTCAGCAAATATGACTGCTCCACATCTCACAGGGAAGTAATATATAAAATAGATAAAGAACGGAAGAACACAATAGCAGAAAACCATGCAATAAGAAGTGATTGATGAATTGATCAGAGTTCTCAAAAGAAATTATATAAATGGCCAATAAGCATCTGGAAAAAAATGTTCATCAACATCCATGGCCATCAGGGAAATACAAATTAAAACTCCACAGGTGTTATCTCATCTCAGTCAGAAAGGTTATTATAATAAAACAAGCAACAACACATGTTGGGAACGATGGGGATGGGGCAGTTGTAAGTTATTTGTTGGTACAAATGTTGGTTTGGATATAAATTAGTTCACTCACTAAGGAAATCTTTATCATAGGCCCTTAAAAAACAAAACAAAAGAAGACAAAACAAAACAAAACAAACCAATCCTCACATGGGGCTAGTGTATGACCTAGCTATACCTCACATAAGAACGCACCTGAGCGACTCTGTTTAAAAACAACAATGATACTTGGACATCTCTGTTTATTGCAGTAAATTCACAATAGCCAGCCTTTGCCAAGTATCAGTATTCAGGGGGTGGTGAGGTGGTGGGGATCTCTAGGACCTGCCAGAGACCTGGGATGGGGGAGGCTCCCAGGATCCAATGCCGGTGACCTTAGCTGAGACACATTGCAGTGGGGATATGGACCATGAAGACACCCCTTCCTGAAGTCAGGCAGGACCCCCATGGAGGAATAAGGATAACAACCCACCCACAGAACTTTCGACTCAAAATTTGTCCTGTCTAAAAGAAATTCAGGGACAAATATGGAGAAAAGGCCAAGGGAGTTGCCAACTCCTACACAGCCCAACTTGAAACCATCCCATATGCAAACACCAAACACTATTAGTGATACTCTGTTAAGGTGGCAGTCAGGGACCTAGGGGAACTGTCCTCTGAGAGGCTCCACCCAGCAGTTGATAATTCCCTTGTCAAGCTTCTCCCCACACTCACATTCACTATTACACACCCTCCGTTTCTTGTTTTCACGAATCCTATAGCTATTAATGCTACTTGGCTGTTCGTTCAAACAACAAAAAAGTGGATATCTTGTTCCATTTTGTAACCTTAAACTAAATCTTTCTGCTCAGAGTTTCCAGATGACACTCTGTGGTCTGTTGGTGCTTATATAGTTTCTTTCATGGTGTTTATATTTTCAGTTTTAAAAGTCTCTGGAACAAGGGAAAACCAGGGTCGAAGATGAGTATTAGATTATTTTCCTGTCTTTTGAAAGGCTGTTTGTTTTTATTTTTAAAATCCCAATGACTGAACACATCAGTTGACATAAAATACAGCCTTGGCAAACGTGACTATTAAACATTGAATTAATTAATTACTACAAAAGGGTGTAAATAGACTCTGTAAAACGTGGCTTTCCTTTAGAATGCGCAATGCACAAAGGGGGGAGAAAAGGAATAAAACGTAAACACTGGTTAATAGGCTGAAAGGCCTCAGGTCTGTGCTATCATCTCCCTTTCTCCAAGGCATACAGATGTTTTCCTCCCACAGGGAGGAAAAAGGAGAAAGATGAAGCTGTCAGCGCTTCCAGGACAACAGGGGAAGTGACACTGTGAGCAAAGAGGTTAAGAGGAGTGTGCCACTTTACACTTGTATCCTCACGCAGGAAGGAGAAGGCTGGCTTAGAAACAATCTCTATTCTGCTATGTGCAATAATAATAAATGTGCGAAGTAGGAAGACTGGGTATTAAACAATCCCCAAGAGAACTATACTTTTTAAAAATAGTAATTATGTAGGCCTATTTTCCGAACTAGAGTTCTGCTACTGGCACACACATATGACAAAGGATTCTCCCTATGTCACCCATGTCCTTTCCTTCTTCTTCATGCCCTTCCTTAAGCTTTCTTTACATCTCCATTTCTTTCTGCTTTTGTTGTATGTGCTTTGTCCTTTGGTGTGGCCTGTCCTCTCATTTTGTCCATCGTTCTGGATTTCGTTTTATGACTCTCTTTCTAACGATCAGTGGTGCTCTTTCCAAGGTCATGGCTTGCAGCATCTGGTGCTCTGGATGAGAGTGGAATCAGCAAGAATTATATCTATGGGGAGGAAGAGTAGGAATTCCCTGGGCCCTGTGAAGGAGCAGCCACTCCTTCCATCTGGATGTGAACAACATCCCCAGGGTCCAGTCCCTGGAAAAGAGAGCTGTGGGGTAGATTCCTCACAGTCCATCATCTGTCTCTGTGGGGCGAGTCTCTCTCACACCTGGGTAATGAATAGATTTTCCAATTACAACTGGATAAGACACGGACTCAGTTACATATTACTTTCAGGAGCACACGTGGAGCGAGGATGCTGGCAACTGGGAAAGCAGAAACATGAATGCTGGGACTTGCTGCTCTGCTCTGCTGTGCTTTAAAAGAAAAATAGCGGTGTTGAAATAAAACTTGTTTCAGATTTTCCAGAGAATATTAACTCAGTATTTACTGCACTTAATATATTGCTGACATTCAAGTATATTATATCACAACAGGAGGTCCAGACTTCAAGATTAGTTACTGTTCCAGAAAGTTTTAAAGGTAAACACTCCGTGTTGCCTCTACTGCGTGTGATTGGCTGCTGGGGTTTTCAAGCTCTCTCCCATCCCTGTCTACTTCCTATTAGTTCAATGCATGAGATGTGCCTGGGAATGGCATCTCTCTTTTTAAATCACCAGACTTATTTTAACTTTGTCAATGGATTTGGCTATTTTGAAGGGAATTATGTTTAAGTTGTAACATAGTGCATATTTATGAGGCAATATAGGGAAAGTGAGGCTATTTGTTAAAATGTCTGCCCTTGGCAAACGAATTGGCAAAGTGACAGCACCTTAAAACCTTCAGTGGCCAACTGGTTTTTAAGTCAGTAGTGGGATTTTTTCTTTTCAAAAAATTGAGAACATTTTCACATCCAGGAAAGACTATGGTAATGTAGAGGCAATGTTGAAGCTTGCCTGAACCTTTGGGACTGGAAATACGCAAAAGATTTCTCTCATCTCACGCTTCCTTTTTTTCCCCCTGCCAGGTGTGGCATCCTCTGACCTTGTGACACAATGTTGTCACCTACATAGTTTCACTCCTTCAAGCCTTAGGAATAAAGTAAGGAAAAATAACAACAACAACAACAACAACAAAAACAAAACAAAAAAACAAAAACGGGAACAGGGAATGGGCTTGATCAAAATACACTGTGTACACATATGAAATTCTCACACAATTAAAAACTTCATATTTCATGTAAGCTTATGGTTTTATATTCTGTCATATCCACAATTCATAGCTTCCCGGGTCCATGCAGCCCGTGAGTATGAGGTTGGACAGCCATGAAGACCATCTGCCTCCTGATACTCTGAGGTGAGTTTCCATTCACCCTTCCCAAGTGACCAAGAATTCTCCATTCTTTTCCCTGAGGCTCTTTATTTTATGAAATCCCAATTTTTCATTCTTCTACTCAAGCGTTTTCTCCCTCATGAACAATCCCTTTTTGTCAGTGGCCTGAGTAAAGCTGTCTCAACAGTCTGGTATGTTGTAGTTCCCCAATGTTGAATTCATGTCACCTCCTGAGGCAACCATCATTTATAAAGGGAAAGTGAATGCCATGTAGAGTTCTGCCTTTCTGAACTTGAAATCTGAGCAAGGAGTGGGTAAATGCTCTAAAAGTGGTGGATATTTTTAATATGTCTGCATATATACATATATGTACATATATGCACACACACACACACACACATATAGAAACTCTATGCAATTATACACTACAAAATGTATCCCCTTGTAATGGGCTTCTCCTCCTTCAATAATGAGTGTGTCGAGAGGGGACAGTGATGGGAACACTTGGTAGGTATGCGCCTTACTAACAACACAGTGGAGAGAACTCAGCCGCGCTACAAGACCTCCTATCCCCAGGTTTCTATAGTTCTCACCTCCTTTATATTATTATCATGGGGATTTGGATGATGAACTGGCATTAAATGTCACAGTGGGAATGACTGTTATTACATAAACCATAATTTCATCAAGTTCCAAACCCCATCATTTCAGTCTGTAGTCCATGGTGCGGGTGATAGCCACCAGGCTTTATCATAGTGCTATAATTCTAAAGGCCTTTTAGAGTACTTCACTATGGAGTGCAGAAAAACCTACTCTACTTGATGAATAATTGAGAATATGCTACTATAGAACATTTCCCAATGTATTCTTTCCTGAAGATAAATTTGGTTTTTAATCATGACTTTCCTTTGGTCAGAACTATATAATAGTGATTTGTCAAAAGACAAACCAAACCAAACCAACCAACCAACCAACCAAACAAACAAACAAAAAAACCAGATCCAAGTGGATCTAGGCAGTATCTAAGACACACCTCAACATACGCTCACTTCAACAACACATATATTTAAGATATATAATTCATCAAATAAGCAGATGATTTTACATATTAATTTTTTAAGGTTACAGTTTTGTAGTTTCAAATCTGAAACCCAGAAAAAATAAAACAAGAAGATGTGATGTTGAAATATGCCCACGAATCTTTCTACATAACATATGTAATTGTGCTTCTATTTTTTTGCTACATTATATATAGAATCTAAAGTGTATTAGGATAGTAAGGATAGCTATGTACAGTGCATATGTCTGCATATATACATATATGTACTGTATGTATATTCTGTAACTCTAGTGCTGTGCTAAATGCTTCTGTTTATGCCCTCATTATCACTGCACCCACCAGAAATCGGTCTGAAGTGTTCCCTTTAGGGAATATCTCTTTCAAGGAATACATTTAGAAAATTCTTGTGTGAGTTACACTCTTGGGAAGGATTATTTTATATGCTTCTTACAAAACACAGTGATTTCCCCTATTGCATTAAGTTTTCTTATTTTTCTGGTTTTCCGTAGTGTTTCCTTCTAATGCAGAAAAAGAAATTTAATTGCAAAGTATAACCTCAATGATGAAACATTTCAAATATGTCTATTGTTATATGTAGTGTTTGTTATTTATCTAATATTCTGATTAAGTTCTCTGCAACTAAAGGAAGTATAGTTTCAGTTTCTTCATACAGTTTAAACAAGTCCATTGAGCAAACAAAACATATCCTTATTAACAATATGAGATAAAAGGAAATAAAAATATTTCTTAATGTAATTCTAAAACATGGAGATAAAAATTGCCTATAAAATACACACAGAAAATGTATGAGGCGATATTGTTTGTAAATTCCTTCTAGTTAGCAAACAAAAGTTGGAGAATATTTTTAAAACAGCACATGAAAATGAATTGGTTATTCTGCCCCAAATGGATGCTATATGGTTAGCATTTGTTATGAATGATCCCAAACTTGTTTTATTTTAGCTAGGATTCACTTATTAAATTATTGTCAAGCTATAACAAATGACAAAAGTCCTCTTAAGGGCTAAATGGTTTAAATGCTAAACTCTCATGTCAATAGATCATTCTTTATGAGTGTAAGAAAATAACAGGGTTAATTAAAAGTTAAAATAACTCAGAAGGGGAGCCCTTGTGAGCAGCAGTGACGAGGAGCCCTTGTGAGCAGCAATGATGGGGCGATGGTGGTTCTCAGAAGCATTTCTTTGTATCAACTTCTGTGTTTGTTTCAAGTAATAGTCATTTTTTACGATTTCTACACAATGCAACACAAATAATATTTTTAAAGTAAAAATAATGTTATAAGAAATTTTGATCTTTAATATCCTTCAAGAATTGTGTGAGGAAGCAATTTTCTTATCGGCTATGAAAGTCAGTTTCTTGACTGAAGATCTATCTACAGATTGCCTTTGTAGTGATGGTTTCCCCAGACCTCCTCCTTCCAATTCACGGGGTGTTAGTGACCAAGAGACCACTAGAGGGCAGTCCAAGCACATGCTCCCGCAAAAGCTCTGTGGAATATTGCTTTTCTTTTAACTGGGGGAAAAAAGAAAGAAAGAAAAAGGAAAACACTTTTCACAAATAAAAATTTATTAGCAGTTTAATTTTCTAGGATAACAGGTAAATTTACTTGAAATAAATAATATTAGGAAAATAATGTATTAATATTCAAGTAAAAGTAAATTCCATTAAAAATCTTAATTTGGAAAGTTTACATAGAAATTTCTATATAAGTCTTCTTAGATGGAGTAGCCATAGTGACATAATGGGATAGGAATTTAGAATTAGAACAACTTATGTGTACTTACACCACATGTTATTTTACACTGTTTATATTATTTCTTTTAAGTCAGTCAAATACCAAGAAGAAAAAAAAAATCTTAGAGAAATAAAATACTTTACAGTGAGTCACTGAACTTATTACATTGTCTGTATGGATTATTTCAGGTCTAAAAGATAGAAGGCTTTTTGAAGTGACCATTTGTCAGATGTAGTGTTGTTTTGTGTTTAAGGGAAGTTTGCAGCTCTGTGGATTTATGTGAGCTAGGGCAGAATCAATTTGATAGACCACTTGTTTCTATATGAAATGTAGATTTTATTTTAAACAATCTCCAGCCTATACTAATATGTGCATGACAGTTACATATATTATTTGAGTTTCATCAAATGATTAGCAGCTAGTCAGTAAAACTTTGAATATTAAAGAAGCATATCAAATGGGGAAATGGAAAGCCATATTTTATATACTTAACAATAAGACAAACCGTCCATTTTTACCACTCTCTCTATAAGACTAGAGATCTGAGCTGTTGAAATTGGATTAGAAGGGAAGTGAAGATGAGGCAAATAGTGAAAACATACTCAAAGTATCCCTGTTTACAGATTCCATGACTGTAGATGGCAAACATCCTAATGAACCCAGCACAGGAGTCAAGGCACGGATGAAAACCTTCACCCAAGTCGCAGGGTGCCAAGTCAACACATCGGAACCAGTAGCCTTACTGTAACCCCACTGATAAAGAAAGCAAGTCATTCAAAATACCACCCTACCAAACAAAACTGAGAAACAGATACAACCAAGGAGAAGGAAGACCTCCCAACAGGAAAAAAATCCTGGAACACCAAGGAAAAGAACTGAAGAAGGCTTCAGAAGATGGAAGGTTCCTCCTGAAAGACAACAGTGGTCTTCACAGAACTAGTGAAACAAGTTCTAACGTTCACAAGCGGAGTGTACACACAGGACTGCACGTGGCTGAAGCAATGCTGGGTTACAAAGAACAAGATTGGAGGCATCATCATACACCTGCCTTCAAGGCATGCTAGGCAGAGAGAGACAGTAAGAAAAATAGCCCGATATTGCCAGGAAAACAGAAAGGAAAGATAGACCAGTGGATTAGAAGACAGGACCCAGAAATAACACCACACACAGACAGCTATTTGATTCCTGACACAGCTCCAAAAACATGTGTTCAAGGTGTAACAGCCTTTCTCCATCAGCTAGGAACTGGGTGAGCACCTGCGGACCATAGAAAACAGATCTCTCTCTGTCTCTCAGCCTGTAGGCAATTCAACATGAAGTCCATCACAGACATTCATAGGAAGCTAGACACTTCTCATTACAAGCACAGAGGGGAGGCTTCAAAATATTGTCACTAGCAACGACTTTCTAAATAGCTATTAAAAGGCTCAGAGGAAAAAGTTAAGATTAACAAATGGGATTACATCACATGAAAATCCTGCAAAACAAAGGGACCTCATAAGGAAATGAAGCTGCCTACAGAAGGAGAGGCATTGTCAGCTGTTCATGAGATAGACAGAGACTGCCTAAAACACATAGCAATGTAAAAACATATCATTAAAGGACTGACGAATTCAATCAACCAATGAGAAAAATACTTTAAGTAGACATTCCTCAAAATAGAAAGCACTTGTAGCTCATTGGCAGGTCATGGACCCTGCCTGTTGCAGGTTCAAGGTTTGGTTTTTTTACTTGATTTATCAAGAAAACAAACCAAAAACCAAAATCAAACAAATAATAATAGTCAATGTCTTTAGCCATTGGTGAAATGCACATTAAGTTTCACTGAGATTTCATCTCACCCTGGCCTAAATATCCACTCTAAAAAAAGGAAAAGAAAAATATAGCAAATGCTACTGGGGATGTACAGAAAAGAATTCCGTATTCTGTTGCTGGAATTATAAACGTGTCCAGCCACAGTGAAAATAAGTATGTAGTTTAAAGAATAAAGAACTATCATATAAAAAGTCAGCTTACTACACAAATCCTTATATACCTATGTTTATATCAGCTTTTTTCTCTATGGTCAAGGTTCAATAGACAAGAATTAAAGTGTACACACAGTGGAGCTATAGAAAGACTGAAATCATTTCAAGGTCAGGAAAAGGGATTGAATTGGAGCTTATCTTATAAAATAAAATACACCAGATGCAGAAAAATAGTGTCATATGTTTTCTTTTATGTGTAGAAGCTCACAAATACACACATATCACACCACAGTGGACGTAAAGATAGAAGATGGACTATACAGGAATGGGTAAGAAAGAAGGGACTGAACAGGGAAAGAATAGTGGAGAAGGTGGTTGTATTCAAAGCATGATGCTGCATCATCTATGGAAATGTCACACACAGTAACCTGTAGAGTTAATATGATTGAAAAATGAAAGTAAAGGCCCCACTGAAACAAAATCAAACCAAGAAAACCGAAGATTCTATACTACTAAAACTGGAGAAAGTGGGAAATATTTACATTTCCAAGTCACATTATTAATTAGAAATGTTGACTCATGAGAGCATTGGACTAACATGGTGCTCTATTGTATTGTCCAAGAGAAACTTAAGAACTCTACTGTGCTCTGCCTCTGTGGCTGTGAAGCCTTTGAATAAGTCGAAAGTAGAAAACCATGGACAGGTGATGTCAGTGGAAGGCTCCAAAAGTGGAGTGAGCAAGGGGTACTTCAGGATTGGAAAGAGTCTACAGGCAGAGAAAAGCAGAGAAGAGGAAGGACAAAAGGAGCTAGGGATGGAGAAGTAGATAAGTCTACATTCTATAGACTATCACAAGTCATTGTGAGAAAGTGTGTTTAACTCAGTAAGTATAACTGTATTGAACAGAAATGGCATCACTCCATTTCTGTTTGGAAACATCATTCTGGCTGCCGATAGACGTTGCTGAGCCTCCTGAATATAGGCCAGCAAAAGACCGTATGGAGGAAAGTTCACGTGAGAGGTTGCTGGATTCTATGTATTTTCCAATGAAGACTGTACATGAGATGTTAAGAGAAATCAAAGATAATTGCTAAGATCAATAGTTAACAGTGATACCTTTAATTAACAGGAGAAGTGAGGGGGTGAAGGCACCATGTAAAGCGATGCTTGGTACGCAGGAATACCACCATCTTCCATTCCATCAGCACTTGGTAATTTCTTAAAATTTGCTTATAAAGCACCAGTTTTTATAAATTACAAATATCTGCATGTATGTCCATTATACAAAATATTCACAATAGGGTTAGTAATAAGTTTGTATACTAATAATTCTAATACTCTTTAGAAGCCATATCAGAACTAACTAAAAATGGAAATGAAATCATGTTTAAATACTTTTGTTGTAGTTTGATTAAAAAAAGTGTCTCCTGTATGTATTTGAACACACTGTTTGGTAAGGTTATGGAATTTTACTACATGGAGCTTTGCGGGAGTACCACAGTAGGGAGACATCCTTAGAGAGTTTGTTGCCTTGTGCCACTTCCCTCTCACCTTCTCTGCTTCCTGCACACAATAGAAATGTGACCTCTTAGTTTCTGGTTCCTGCTGCTGTGCTTCTCCTGCCATCATGTACACTGCCTTTGGAACTGAGAGCCAAAGCAAACTCTTAAGCTGCCTCTGGTCACAGACTTTTATCATGTCAACAGAAACGGAACTAAAACAGAGTTCAGAGTAATTTCACTGATCATCTAGATAGTTTACTGGTGATTTAAAAACAAAACAAAAATAAACAAGGAGTAATTCTGCTTCCAACAACTAAAAGAGTGGGCCCAATTGATGTAATGAATATGGTGATGATGTTGAATAGAATTTTTTAGTTTAGAGAGTGGAAAAAACAATCAATCAAAATAAAACTAAAAAAAAAGCAAACAAATAGACCAAAGGAGTCTTAAGGTTAAAATGACTAGCAATGTTCACATAGATGTGAAGGTTATAACAGATTTTTTTTCTCTTAGCATGAAATAAAAGCCAAGAGACATAGCATACACTGTTATAAAGTTCATTGTAGACAAATATTATCTTCACATGCTTCTACTACTGTAGCAATAGATATGAGCATCAAAAATCAACCTGGAAAGTTCACTGAACAGATAAAAGAAAGAGCGACTTCTGGAAATAGTAAATATTAAAATCTGGAAGAAAAAAGAGTAAAAATGCAATAAATAAGATGTATGTAAAAAATCTGAAAGCAGTCGAGAGTGACACCCAACTGTAAATATGTACCTTCCAAAGGAAGGAAAGCTCATGATTGACCAAATTACCAGATCATCTAAAACATAAAAGGGGAGAAAGGAAAATCAGGACAGGATTAGCATTGGCATCAACATGTAGTAGAATGTGTTGAACTGCATTGGAATGGGATGTTTTGAATTGAGTTGCATTGAATAAAATTGAATTGAGGGATTTGTCCTGATTGTGAATAGCTAGCTGTGTGGGAGAGTAGCTGAATAACTAGCAAGGAGCTTTATATGAAAGCCAACTATGTAAGATTGCTGCAGAGTAAGTGGAAAAATAAAATGAGTATTTGCTTTTAATAGGAATTTTGTATTTGAATAATGGAAGAAAAAGCTATCCAGACAGGAGAAAAAAAATTGACATAAACAAATTTAAGAGACCTAAAACCCAAAAGGAAACAGCACAGAAAGTTTCAGAGAAATAAAATAATTACATTCTCTTTGAAATATTTATTAATTTGTGTTATAATATTACCAAATTAAATTCCAAAGGATTCAGTTTTTTTTTATAATACTTGAATACAACACACAGATTCTCATCCAGCTCAGATGAGCCAATAATGATGGGATTATTTTCTGATAGTTTTGAGCAATGGCACTACATTTTTGATGATGATGTTGCAGTTGACTGTGTGTTCTGTCAGTGCCTCCGAACAGTGTATCCACTATCTCGCCAAACACAGAAGAATGAGGATGAGGAAACGCTGTCGTTTAGCTGTCTCACAGGTGTCAGCCAGGACAAGGCATCACTTATCTGAGACTGCTATTACAAAGAAAATATTGTCTTTGTCCTAAAATCATCAAAGCATGGCAAACTATATTTGTCAAATAGTCCTCAACCCGGTGATTCCTCAAAAGAGAAAATTTAAAGCCTTTGTAGCTTTAAAAATACTGTATTTTGTGCCCATGAACTCTGTTTCTTGAGACTGTGGAATTTGAAAACTCAAACACGTAGTCTTAGGCAGCATTTCCCTTGTATCCATCTTGTTTAGTATTCTTTGGTTGATAGCTGACATTCATTATGGCATGAAAGTTAAGTGTCTGCTCCATCCTTGAATATCTAGATGGTTTTTGATCCATTGAAAGAACACGACTACGACAGTATTTTCATGCTTCTATTTTCTCTCAGGATTGTAGAAACATACACACAAACAAATAATATCTACTCCACAGTTGGGATAGAGTAAATTACAGCTGGTAGTTGGGGCATGATATATTTATTACTTATTTGAGTTTGTTTATTATCATTTTTTTCTTTTCTTTTTTTTTTTTTGGTTTTTCAAGACAGGGTTTCTCTGTGTAGCCCTGGCTGTCCTGAAACTCACTTGGTAGACCAGGCTGGCCTCGAACTCAGAAATCCATCTGCCTCTGCCTCCCGAGTGCTGGGATTAAAGGCGTGCACCACCACGCCTGGCTGTTTATTATCATTTTTGTCTGCTTTTCTGTTTTAACTCCAGCATAGTGTCTGCCTGAGCTTAATTTTAGTTAGTTTCTGAGAGTTTTAGATCCCTGTTTTACATTTGAATAGGGCATGGTGAATTATTCTTTGTCCAGTTGGTAGTGTCTGATTAACTTAAAGACAGTTTCACTATGTAGTCAAAATTGGTAATATGATATAGTTGTAAAATTAATTTCACTTATATACCACAGTTTAGATTAAACCTTATATATAATACCCCAAAACTTAGAAAAGGGCACTTTTGATGTAGTTTTTTTCAGACATGGCTTTATACAAATTCGAGAATATTGAGCATATAGTACTCAGCTTTCATTCTGTTATCTAGACAATAGAAGTCTCATGTAAAACTGTTAATTTTCATTGGCACTACAGTGTTTCAGTACTCACCAATAGGAAAAGATTAACAACATGCCTACCGTCAATTATACTTGTATACATGTGCAATATATTAATCAGTTCCAATAAAAAGACAAAACAAAACAAAACAAAGTTTTTTAACTAGAAGTCATGACCTGATACTGAGTTATTTATTTGTGCCTCCCATGGGCTATGAATGAATAAAATATAGAACCGATACAGGCTGTGATGATGCTGATTCAAGGGAAACTTACATCCAATTCAGCCTTCCACATGTGTTCAGGTGTGTGTGTGTGTGTGTGTGTGTGGTCTGTTGCTAAGAGAAGGGAACAAGAGAAGATCGAGGAAACAAAGGAGATTGTATTCGTATATCTAGACAGAGGAAGCACCCTGGCACATCTTACAGGGCCTGCGATAAGGACACCAGCATGGACAGACAGAGTGGGCTGGAAGAGGAGAAGCCGGGGGTGGGGTTTCATTAATTGAGAAAGAAAAGGGAAAGGCTATCATGAAATTGACCTGGATGGTGTAGAAACCCCTGTCTTTCTTTAAAATATTTCATAATGCAAAATGAAGCAAAATATAAACACTAAGCAGAGGCTTATAGCAATGATAAAAGTAGAACATATTTTACTCACCACTTACCAAAAATTAAAAGGAATTCTAGAGACTGAACTGCCAACCGGGGAGCCTTCATGGAACTGAACTAGGCCTTCCACACATACGTTAGAGAGGGACAGCTTGATCTTCTTGTGGTCCCCTAACAGTGGGAACATGCGCTGTCTGCAACTGTTGCCTGCCTATGAGACTGATTCCCCCATGGAGTACCTTTTCTAGCCTTTGAAGAGGCGGTGCCTACTCTTACTACAACTTGATATGCCATCCTTGGTTGATATCCACTGAGGCAGTCCCCTTTCTGAAGAGAAATCGAGGAGGGGATGGGAGAGGAGGGAATGGGGGAGGAGTGGGTAGGTTAGGAGTGGGTGGTGGGAGGAGGGGATGGGGGGAAGGACTGGGAGGAAAGCAGGGAGGGGAAACTGCAGTTGTGTGTGATGTAAAATAAATAAAATTGGAATTAAAACTTTCTAATAAAAGTACAAAGTATTATATAGTTTTGAAAATTAACTGTATTTATATGCATCTACAAGTAAGTAAAAAAGCAGGAATGATTTACAACAGTATTAGGATGCAAAATGTTTGGAAATTATCTGAATAACTGTACCTGTCTTACTTTGTATTGAAAAAAATTCCCAATCAGTAATATTTTTCACAAAGAGGATGTTGAAACTTGATCATAGCAGTGGCACAGAATCTGAAGGATGCCAACATAGTACATCACAATAGTGGGAAGCTCACTCTGGCAACCATTACATGATGGTGTCTCCTGATCAGGACAGGTTTGTCACAAATATGATGTTATTATGGATTGTTAGCTACTGCCCTCTTCAGATTCATAGGTTGAAATATTAGGCATGAGTATTATGGTATTAGAAGATGGGGGGACATAGGAGATTATCAGTAAAGTTGAGATCTTCTCAAATAGCTAAGTGTCCTTATAAAATAGACCTCAGACTTCTTTCCCCCTTTAGACTGTGAACCAAGAATGAGAAGACATCAAATTCACCAGCGTGGCTATCTTTAGAATCCAGAGCTGTGACCTGAAGGGAGAGAAGTTGATTGATTAATCAACTCATTTCATAGCAGTCTTCTTATGGCATCTGCAGTGTTTCAATACGCTTGCCACAGAGAGTGGCATTATGGGAGGTGTGGCTTTGTTGGAGGAAGTGTGTCACTGTGGGCGTGGGCTTTGAGACCCTCCTCGCTGCCTGGAAGACAGTCTTCTGCTGACTGCCTTCAGATTAAGATGTAGAACTTTATGGCTCCTTCTCTAGTAGTGTGTCTGCCTAGATTCTGCCATGCTTCCTGCCTTGATGACAATGAACTGAACCTGTAAGGCAGCCCCAGCTAAATATTGCCCCTACTAAGAGGGTCAGGAAATTGAACAAAATATATAGCAGTGGGGTTGAGGAACTGGGGATAGCCACTGGAAGGCCCCAGAAGCGAGGGAAGTGAGAGGCTCTCAGGAACCAACAGGGATGACGTAAGCTGAACAAAGTGAAGATAGAACCTGTAGAGACCCCCTCCAGTAGATAGGCATGGGCCCCAGTCCAGGGATGGGGTCACCCACCCATCTCAAAGTATTTAACCCAGAAATGTTCCTGTCTGAAGGGAAGTCATGAACATGGAGCAGAGACTTAAGGAAGGGCCATTTGGGGAACATCCTACCTGGGGATCCGTCCTGTCTGCTGACACTGTTGCTGTTGCCAAGAGGTGCGCGCTGACGAGAACCTGGTATGTCTTGTTTCCTGGGAGGTTCTGCCAGCAGCTGACCAATGTAGTTGAGGATGCTTGGAGCCAACCATCAGACTGAGCTCAGGAACCCTGGTAGGGGAGCTGCCAGAGAACTGAAGGAGAGGGGAGG
The DNA here is from genome assembly GCF_900095145.1 of Mus pahari. NCBI lineage: Eukaryota > Metazoa > Chordata > Mammalia > Rodentia > Muridae > Mus > Mus pahari. The sequence continues at coordinate 94,603,596 of NC_034597.1, forward strand.
AATTGCAAACTCACAGGACAAGCAATATTGGCTGGGAGGATTACCCAGTGTTCCCAGGGACTTGACCACCAACCAAAGAATGTACAGGGAGAAATCCATGGCGCTCTCTCTCTCTCTCTCTCTCTCTCTCTCTCTCTATATATATATATATATATATATATATATATATATGCAGCAGAGGATGTCCTTGTCTACTATCAATGGGAGGGGAGGCCCTTGGACGTGTGGAGGTTTGATGTCCCAGCATAGGGGCATGCTGGAGGGGTGGGGTGGGAGAGTATGGGTACATGGGGGAGCACCCTCATTGAGGCAAAGGGGAGGGGAGAGAGGGCAGATGTGAGGGGTGTTGTGGAGGGGTAACCAGGATGTGGGATATGGTCTGAGATGTAAATGAATGGAATGATTGATAATCATAATCATAATCATAATAAAAGTTGCTCTGGTCATGATGTCTCTTCTCAGCAATGGAAACCCTATCTAAGATAGCATCCTAAACTAGTAGAACAGGTTTCTCATATTTGTTGCTATCTTAGTAGAATTTATTGAAAGATAAATTTCTTTCCTTATTATATAGTAGCATGTTTTATGAAACACAACATGTCAGTTACTTCATTCATAATAAAGCAATCTTCTTTTCACATTGAAGGTGATGTTTATTTATATGAGTTTATATGGGCCTTTGTACATCCCAAATCTTCTACAGACACCATGCTCAGATTTTAATTGCATCATCATTGCTAACTGAGCGGCTCCAGTGCGATCTCATGGCTCCGGAGCTGCTCTGCACCCACCCCCTTGGTACCGAAGCTCCTTTGCTTTGTCTCTGTTCTATCACTTCAGGAGATCAGCACTGCTCAGGCCCATATGCCAGGCTACACCCACACTTCTGCACTGTGGGACTGATGATATTGTAAGGTACTTGCATGTCACTAGCGTTGTCACTCAGACAAGCTCCACTAGATCTAACAGTCCTTAGAAGAGAACACAAAGGGCAAGTTATCAAGCAAACTCACAGAATGCACAAGACTCTCAAGCTGGGGCCAGAGTCTATGTGGTTGGCATCTTTTGTTCGACTCTGCAGTGAAGAGAGACATTAATGTAAGTTAGAAATCTCTGTGACTTACTAGGATCAAAGGAGAGTAAATTCTCTGTTCACAAATGTTCAGTTGGTTCTAGGAAAGTAAGAGGGGCCGGGGTCAGGAGGCTTAAAGACAAATGCTAGCCCGTGGTGCTCTTCTCAGGAGTTCTGAACTATCAACAGAGACACAGCATAGAGTGTGGCTTTATTTAATTTTATCAAAAAAGTGCCACATCTATCTTACCACATCTGGGAGCTCTTCAAATTTAAAAGAAAATCATATTTAAAACAAAAATGTTTTAATGAGAAGATGAGTCAGTAATATATAGCTCACTGAGCGAAAAAAAAAATCTCAAAAATACTTGACTGGAAAATTAGAGCTAAATAATATAACTAATGATAAAAGGGATTTAAAATGCTTTAATTCAAATATAGGAACCTACTTGCTAATCATGAGGCAGGCAGATTTCTGAGTTCAAGGCCAGCCTGGTCTACAGAGGGAGTTCCAGGACAGCCAGGGCTACACAGAGAAACCCTGTCTCGAAAAAACCAACAAAACAAAACAAAACAAAACAAAACAACAACAACAACAACAACAACAAAAGATCAGAAAGAGAAAGAGGGGGAGGAAGGTGTGGAGAGAACCTGGTCAGAAACTAAGAGGAGGTGCCCTGAGGACACACAGAACAGAGCAAGCCGGAGCAAGGCTCAGACCATAAGTAAAGGACCTGGTGGCTGGGAAGTGGCCAAGCTACAGCAGGGTTAGACTAGATTAGTATCTGTCCACTTACAGGGCTTGCAGCGTTGGAATACATTTATTAGGTTTCTTCATCATTTATTAGGAAGCTAAATGGGGATAGAGTGGGTGTCGAAAAGGGGGTGAAGCACCTCCCCCCCTATATTACTTTAGCACAGAGAGCTATGATGTTGTCTTCAAATTCTAGTTTTAATGTTCTTTAAGATACATTGTTTTTTTTTTTATAATGCAATTGCTAACCATAAAAGCAGGAAAGACATCAGAAATAATATCCACCCTGCATAAATTTATTGTGTATCAAGGGTGCCCAAGCAATGCATCATAAAAGTAATTTTTATACATCTTCAAGTTTATTTTGATTAATTAAATGCGGTTTTAAATCAGGAAAATTAGTAGAATATAAATATGGGATACTCAATGTAGAAAAGTGGTTGGAAAATATTATCCATTGTTCATTTATTTTGAAAACAACATTATTAAAACCCTATTGTATTGGTTTGTTTATGAATTGCCCAAGTGTGCTTTGTGCTGTTATGGCCGTATTAGAAGTCTTTCCTTCAGTTTCTGCTCCACACTTTGTCCCCGTATTTCCTTTAGACAGAAGCAATCCTGGGATAAAAATTTGGAGATGAGTGGGTGGCCCCATTCCTCAACCAGGACCCTTGCCTAATCTCTGGTTATGGTCTCTACAGGTTCTTCCTCCCCTTTGTTGGGCTTTTCAGCTAATCTCATCCCCATTGGGTCCTGGGAGCCTCTTGCTTTCCTGGCATCTGGGACTTTCTGGTGGCTACCCCCAGTTCCCCATTCCCCAATTGCTTTACACCTCTGTTCAATTTACTGACCCTCTGTATATTATCCAGTCTCCTCCCATACCTGATCCTGCCCCTGCTTTTCCCCTTTCCCTCTTCATTTCCTCTCAAGTCCCTCCCTCCCTCTACCTCCTGTGACTATTTTGTTTCCCCTTTTAAGAAGTTCTGAAGCTTCCACACTTTGGTCTTCCTTCTTCCTGAACTTCATATGGTCTGTGAGTTGGATGGTGGGTATTCCAAGCTTTTGGCCTAGTGTCCACTTATCAGTGAGTGTATACCAAGTGTATTCTCTTGTGACTGGGTTACCTCACTCAGGATAATAGTTTCTAGTTCCATCCACTTGCCTGCGAATTTCATGAAGTCATTGTTTTAAGCTGGGGATCCATCCCATATGCAGACACCAAACTCAGACACTGTGGCGGATGCCAAGAAGTGCTTGCTGACAGGAGCCTGATACAGCTGTCTCCTGAGAAGCTCTGCCAGAGTCTGACAAATACAGATGCGGATGCTTGCAGTCAACCATTGGACTGAGCATGGGGGCCCCAATGGAGGAGTTAGGGAAAGGACTGAAGGAGCTGAAGGGGTTTGCAACCCCATAGGAAGAACAAAAATACCAACCAACCAGACCCCTTACAACTCCCAGGGACTAAACCACCAACCAAAGAGTTCACACGGAGGCACAGTGACTCCAGGGGCATATGTAGAAGAGGATGGCCTTGTCAGGCATCAGTGGGAGAACAGGCCCTTGACCCTGTGAAGGCTCTATGCCCCAGGGTAGGGGAATGCCAGGGCAGGGAGGCAGGGGTGGGTGGGGAAGCACTCTCATAGAAGTGGGAGGGGAATGGGAGAGGGGATTTGCAGAGGGGAATCCGGGAGAGGTGTTAACATTTGAAATGCAAATAAATAAAATATCCAATAAGAAAAAAATAAAAAGAGGTTGAAAGTGTATGATCGTAGTAACCTAAAATATACTGCACTGTTTGGTCCTCTGTAGAAACACATTTTTAGGACCCTATCCTATCTTAATGTAATATAACATGCAGAATGAGCTACATTATTAAAATGGATCATGAGACTGCTTTATGATAAAAACTCAGATACTTCCTAGATATAAAGACGGTATTGAAGAAGAGGTCCTGGGGACAGTTACTAAGATGAGTGATGACGGTTCTGAAGGTTTCCCTTGTTCTGTTTGCTGTCTTTGATACGTAACAGCTGTCAGTGCAAGCTCCATCAGTAATTCAGGCTGCTTTTCTGCTGTTTATATCCTTTGCTTTGATTCTTGTGACAGTCTGGCTATGTAGCCCATGGGAGGCTGGTATTCCAAACCCTCTACATTAGCATCCTAAACGCTGGGGCACAATCTAGTGCAGGATGACCTAGTTAAATAAAGCGTAGTGTAGACTTCCCTTTGCAAGTGACTTGTTTTCATATTATACAGTCAGATGACATGAAGATATCCCATTTAATAAAGGGAAACGTTTATCTCTGATCTGCTTTAGTTTTTGTCATTGTCCCCTACTTTCTTTTGTAAAGAAAAGAAACAGGTCAAGTTATTTTATTAAAAATAAACCTGAATAGGTAAAGGTCGTCCTACTTCAGAAGTCAAATACAAACAAACAAACAAACAAAACAAAACAAACCATGTCTTTGAATTCACTTGCTCGTGATGAAGTACAGGTTGTGTGCTCACAATTCTGATGCCCAGTGTCTGTGCAACTTCTGGGATGTGATTATAGAAGAAATAGCTTGGTAGTATATGGGAACATGAAACAGAAACGTGATCTCACAGTATGTCAGAATCTGTGACTGAAGGGCATGTTTGTTTCAGAGGAGCAAGTTTGTTGTTCTCCTTGATGCCACACTATCCTAAATTATTGTTCTTACTGTTATTTGCATGAGAAAAGTGACCATTTTGTTTGGATAAGAGATTCATGAAGCCTATGCAGCAAAAGTCAAATAAACCACAACTAAAGAGAGTTTATTTCAAATCAATTAATGTATGAATCCTTATTATGATGCCACTTTTGTGCTATTTCAGCGTTTATTTTAATGTCTTCTTCAACTTCCTTAATGTTTGTTTCTCTGAATAGGAGTGGTATTTATCCATGAGATAATATTTACTCATTTTGTTTACTTGTGTGCTGACAAAATATCTGTCAAAAAGTAATTCTACCTTACAGTTGGAGAGGGATACTTCATGGCGGAACTTCAATTACAAGATTGGCTTAAACCTCAGTAGAGTCTGGACTTTTAAACAGCCTTGAGATCCAGAGACTCGGAAGGCTCTTTGAAGTTGAATTAAGTGCATGTTGCATTATGGTATGGAATGGCTACATTTTGCATTATGATTTCTATAGCAGTCATTGAGTGGAATGTGGTAATATAAATTAGAATATTCCCCATAGGCTTATATATTTTAATATTTAGTCCCCAGTTGGAGGAACTGTTTGAGAAGAATTAGGAGGTATGGCCTTCTTAGAAGATGTATGTCTCTAGGGGCCTTTGAGATTTCAAGAATCCATACCATTTTCAGCATATTCTCTCTCTTACCAAACAGACAGCATACACCAGCTCACATGAGGCCCCCCAACACACATACAGTAGAGGACTTCCAGGTCTATGTTCATTCAGAGATAATGCACCTAACCCTCAAGAGACTGGAGGCCCCAGAGAATTTAGAGGTCAGGTGAGGTGGGATGGGGACGTCCACGTGGAGATGGAGTGGGGTGGGGAGGAGGTGTGGGATGTGGATCAGTCAGAGGGTGAATGGGGAGGTTTGGGGAATGGAATATGGAGTGTAAAAATGAATTACAAATAAAATTAAATTATAAAAAAGAAAAAAAGTGGGGGGAAAGTTTACTGTAGTGTTGAACTCAGTATAGAAGAAATGGATAGAAGAACGACGAATGTATCCATAGAATGTCTTAAACCATGTTCAGACAGATGGAATGAACAAAACCTCCAACACTTGGAACATTGCAAGAACAAAACAATTTGTAACAAAGCAAAGAGTTAAGGCAGGCACAAAGGGATCCAGTTACTGTAGCCATGTCTAAAACACCCATGGGCAGGTTAGTCTTGGTCAGTTTGTCCCTATGCTAACAACTGGTTAGCCATTCCTCTGTCAAGTAGTATTTCTATCTACATGGTGAGAACTTATGTAATTTTTCCCCACATGTATTTTTTTTGTTATTTTCTTTATATTTTCCTCCAACCCATTTGAGAACAATTAAAGCAAAGTCTCCTACCTAAATGAATCTGAAAATAACTGGAGAACTCTCCAAATAAAGCTTAAAATGAACTAATGAAAAAAAAATTTATTCTTGTTGAAACCCATGAGGCCACACTGTGTAATTCCTTGCAGAAATATTTAAGTAACATCATATTTTACAGTTTAAGAAAAACATTACCAAAGATTGATACTTTATGTTAAATATTTTAAAAATAAATTATATAAATGCATTCATTTTCCTTCCTTCCTTGTTTCATTGTTCCTTCCTTCTTTCCTTCCTTTCTTCCTTTCTTTCTTTCTTTCTTTCTTTCTTTCTTTCTTTCTTTCTTTCTTTCTTTCTTTCTTTCTTTCTTTCTTTCTTTCTTTCTCTTTCTCTCTCTCTCTCTTTCTTTTTTTGTATAAGA
>NC_034597.1:94610104-94611524 GCF_900095145.1 Mus pahari
CTCTCTCTCTCTCTCTCTCTCTCTCTCTCTCTTTTCTTAAAGGAAAGCCAGGCTGGTCTTAAACTTCTGGCCCCGTTTTCTCAGCACATGCCTACTGGCACGGGCCACCTTGCCTATCTAAATAGACTAATTTCCTGATACTGCACAGGAATTTGATTCATTTTAGTGTCTTCACAGAGAACAAATTCCTTCTTACACTTACAGCACATCATTTCTGATATAGCTTATCTGTGTTCTTTTGGAGGGATGCTACATTATTTCTCGGTAATCGGCATAAAAGTTTACTCACGATGGATGCACTTCTAAGCTCACTTCTGTTGTGGTTGAATTGGTATCCTTCCTGTGTGGGGAGCTCAGCTGAGCTTCTTTCTGGCTGTCAGAATCTTCCTGTTCACACAGTTTACCCCTCGCTCCTGTTTGTAGTCTACCTCACCTCAACGTTCGCTTTTGCAAAGCCAGCAAAGAGATAACAAAGTGTGCCAGCAAGACCCAGTTTTATACAAGGCATGGCAAAATACTGAATTAGCTTTGTCTTTATTTTGCTTAAAAACAACTCAGGAATCCCTTTTATTCACCACAGACAGGACTATGTAAGAATGTAAAATTACTGGAAGATAGGTCTCAGAGCATTTCCATTAGGGATTGGAGCCAGAGGCTGTTTTGCGCCCCACAATGTTTTTCTCACGGGACCTTTTTGTTCTCTCAGAATTCCTCCCATTGTCAGCCTTAGTGACAAAAGTTCATTTAAATATATATTTATATGTTTGAATATACCAATTTCCTTGTATTGTAGGCATTTTGAGGTAGATGTTCAATTTATGATTCCTTTCCACTTCTTCAGAAAGCATATATACAAGTAACACACAGACTGAGAGGATAAAAATAAACATATGCCAGTAATGTCGAACATATTACACAAAGAACATATACAGTGCTATTTGTTTCCCTGAATGTTAATTTAGGGAGCTTCTGCGTACTGGTTCATCTATGTATATACTACTTCGTTGTGCATTCATTTCATTGTGCAACTAAACGTGCAGGTTACCTTTTGTTGTTACTCACAGCTTGAAGTGTAGTGTGTGCACGGGAAGGAAAGTGTAGACATCTTCCTTCCAAAACAGGGCTGGGAGTAGGGAAATGAAGGAAAATGTGGCCTGATAAATTTTGCAATCTAATCGTGAAAAAACTGAGAGTTCTTCAATTTGTTTTGAAGGTGTTGGCGTGTTGAAGAAAAATGAAGTCTTGTGCGATCATCCTGTGGGGCTGCATTATGGATGAGGCAGGGGGAGTGCACTGACTCTCACCCGTTCTCTTGGTTCTGCCCCTTTTCTTTCTTTCTTTCTTTCTTTCTTTCTTTCTTTCTTTCTTTCTTTCTTTCTTTCTTTCTTTCTTTCTTTCTTCCTTCCTTCCTTCCTTCCTT
>NC_034597.1:94612479-94621867 GCF_900095145.1 Mus pahari
ACTCAGAAATCCACCTGCCTCTGCCTCCCGAGTGCTGGGATTAAAGGCGTGTGCCACCATGCCTGGCTTCAATACCATTTCTTAAAATCTGCAAATGACTTTTGCTATGGTGTAAGTGTGTCTAAGAAAATCCCCACTTTAAAGGTAGGTTAAAGATCAGGGCTTGTAAAGGATGTAGGAGTTAGGAGTCAGGAGGCCCCATCCCCCCACCAATGAGATCAACAACTTTATCCCAGTGCTAACCAGAGCAGGCTAATCCTTCTGTCTGTCTGTCTTTCCCTGTGTGCTAATACAGGTTTCTTTTTGTCATTTGAAAACAGAGACCAGGCCTTTAGACTGTCACCATAGGCACATTGCAGTCCAACCTCCCACCTTTCAAAACTGTTAGAAGTAAAATTCTATAAAGTATGCAGGCTATGGAATTTTTATACAGTAATGCCAAGAGACAAAGCCACCTTTCGTTCTAGGCTATCTGCTTTTCTCACAATGCTATAGCCCTTTCCATATTAAAGATGAGAATAAATACAGCTGTTCACAATAGTGTCCCCAAAATAGTTTAATAACGTGCTTGGTATTTGACATCAGCTGATGCTAATGAAATATTGGTCGTTATCACTATCCGGGCCTCGCTGAATTTTCAGTTATGTTTAATGCTTGGCTGGTCTCCCTGACACTCTTGTGAAAAGATGCACCAATCTGAAATAATGTGCTCTTCACTTGAGAGCACGAGATACAGAAAACAATCGTGGAGGACCCTTCCTAATCCTAAACACAGAAACTTCGGCTGATTACTCTCAATAGACAATCGCAAGAGGTACAAAATACTTCTTTGCGCCTCTGCTTAGCAGCTGTTCAGGCTTAAGGATCTTGTCCACGATAGTATTTCTGTCTTTCAGATACGAGTCTGCTTAGTACTGCTTAAAATGCTGGTTTTGGTATCAGCAAAATTAGAATGGAATGAACGTGGAAGCAAGCCCATAATTATCCAAACAAAACCATGATTTTCACAGAGCAATCCCTCCTGTTATTTCCACTCTTTTTGAAGCAGTGTTTTAACAGAAGAGAAGGGCGCCCTCTAGTGTTGTAATGAAAGATGACCAATTACATATGCAATTCACTTCTCAACTTGAACTTGTTTATCTTAGATTCTCAATGAAGACGATTTTATGTATGCAGAATGTAGATTGGTAAATGATAAATCAACAAAACACGTTCGTATGAAGTCAGCGGAAACTATGTTAATTTTAGTGGACTTTTTGGTGATTTTAAGCATAGTAAAAGATGGGTTAGAGATTGGATTAAACTATTTCTTGTCTGAGATGTGACATAAAGCTTCCGTTCCATTATCTGGGAAGTTAGCCTCCAGCTTGAAGGGATGCATAAGCGTCAACAACTTTACCCATGTCAACACCGAATATTTCCTTCACAGAGTAAACCGCGAAGGAGTCAGAGGAATGTAAAGAGGGTCTCCTTTTCCCATCCTCCTCAGCATCCGGGCAGTGACCTTTCAGATGACTTTAGCCTTACAGGATGCCCTACCTCCCACCTCCAACTGTATCAGTCACTCTGTTTCCAGGTTCCCTTCTGCAGCCTTTACCACCACGTTAACAGGCTGGTGTGCTGATCCCAGTACCTCAAGAACGCGATTGTGCTGTGTTTGGAGATGGGTCTTTATAGTTAGGCAAGAAGGGTGGGGAATCTGTCATTACTGCTGAGTCCTTATGAGGCGAGGATACAGAGAATCATGTGTGACTTCACACCATTTGTCATTTACAATCAAAGCAGAGCCGTCTACGGAGAGAGGTCCGTTCCACTGACACCTTGGTCTTGCACTTCCAGTTTCCAGATGCACTTTAAGGGATCTACTGTGTTTTAATCTGTTGTGATAGTCCTAGCGAACTCACCTACTCCAGAGCTCTTTTTGTCCTCTGTGCAGAAAGCTGATATTCGTTTTTTTCAAAGTATTACTTCTAAATTAGTTTTGAGAAATGAGAAGGGAAGTTCAAACATTAAATGGTCACAATAGAAGATGTGTTATCTTAAGTTTAAAAATTGAATGGTAGTAACAGAAAAAGTGTTATCTTAGCTGTGTCTCATCCTTCTCTCTCATGAGTCTTAATTACATCATCTTCCTCCTTCCTTTCTCTCCTCCAGTCTCCTTGCACACTACCTCCTAAATGGTTAGTCCATCAGCAAACCAGACAGATGACAGAAAATACCTCACCTCACACCACATGAATTCCCAACTCTGAAAATTATAGGGGTGTTGAAGTTATAGATATGAATCATTATGTAAAGAGAGCTCGTTGCAACTAACTAAGCTGGACTACAAGCGGAGTTCAATGTGTGCTGGACAGCTACTCCTAACCATAGGGCCTGCTCTGCAGCTTGGCTAATATACTCAGGGCCACTCCACTGAGGAACACTGATTGTCCATTTAGCCCCGATCAGTTGTGAATGACTTATTGGGGAGGGGTGCAACTACACCATCTTCCCTCCCCCAAATGGGTTTTGGGATCTGAGCTCAGGTTTTCATGCTAATGCCACAGTTACCGATTGAACCCTCAGTCTGATTATCACGACATTTTAATGTTCATGTATCATTATCATCACCAAGTGCTGTTTAGTCCCCATTTCCTCACTGGATTTCTAGTCACTTAAAAGACACATCCACGCTGTGTATATGACAACACTCTCGGGGGGAACACTTGCTGTGAATGTGGACAGGGAAGTCTACGTGACTGGAGTCCTGGACTGGAACAAAAGGGGGTGGGAGAAGCAAGCTTAGCAGAGTCTGGTGATTGCAGACACACTGAACAGCCACTGCCTGCTTCTGCTGCGACACCCTCTCTGGGTACTCTCCTTACCTTTATGCCGTGGGGTAGAGAAAACCTTATTTCCCTATGCTTTGGTCAGGCGTTTTTGTCACAGTGGTAAGAAAAGTAGCCAATGCAGTAATCAAGAGAAAATAGCATTATATACTGGACTTTGTAAAATCATTTAGTGGGATATGGATCTGTAGTCGTTTACATATAGTTTTTATTTTATAGAAACGTCATACCCTACTCCAGATATACCAGATGAACCAAGATCGTTGATGCTCTACTTACAATAGCCAGGAAATGAAAAGTGCAGGTATCTGGTAACAAATGAGTGGAATGGAAAATATATGTTCACATAATGGATTATTATTCAACTGTCAATAAAAACAAGGTTATGAAGTTCTTGCTTGGAGCTGGAAACAGGAATTTTGAGTGAGGTAACCTAGACACAGAGAGACAAAGGTTACTACATGTTTTCTCTTATCTGTGGATGCCAGTATCAAATCTCCAGCTATGTGTGTTTCATTTAGAATAGCCACTAAAGTCAGAGAATTCTAAAGGACGTGGGGAAAGAGAGAAGAAAGGGGAGATAGAGTCTACAGGTTCAAGGGGTTAAAATGCAGAATGGAAGGTCTAAGCGAGGGTGGGATGAAAGGGGTAGGGTACATAAGAGAGTAGGCTTAACTCCAAAGAACTTTTGAAAAAGTCGTGTGGAATTTTAGTACTATAGAAGGTCCACATATATTGTACACATACACAAAAAGAGTTAAAATGATGTTACCACGTAATGAAAAAATACGCGCTCCTGCTAGATAATGAAGGCTCATGTATAAAATGCTCCATGCAAGCTATGAATTACTTTTTTGGAGGTGGGCCAGTTAGGTTCCATAGGCCACCCCAGAACATAACAGACTACTGCCAATACTCTTGGGTACCCTCCAGAGTTTGATGGTAAGACCCAATTACTGAAAATAGCCCATGCTTGAGTCATCAAAATCAAGGTTGGCAAAATTACGCTTGGTATGGACCTGGATATTTTGTCCCTGTTGGCCTGTTTCCACAGTGCTGGAAAGTGCTATGTAAGCTACTGGAGAAGAATAAGAACCATCCATTACATCTGCATCTTAACCCTCTGATGGACAGTAATGACTAGTCTGCAAAAACATGCCTTCTGGTGCAATAATGGTGTGAGCACCATTGGAAAAACATGATATAACGTAGATTGTAGATAAGTTCCACTCTACAGGATGAAACACAGATCTGGCACCTTTAGAAGGCTAAGGACCTATGGTTACACAGATCCTTGGTCCTAGAGAAAGCATATTACTATTATGCTGCTAACTGAAAGTGGTATTAAGCTGATTCCCAACGACTTTTTTATTGTTACATCCATTGGTCAGTGCATCTCCTGTCCCTTATCGGAGAAGCTTCTAACTGCAGTAGATTTTGATAAAACTACATTTGGCAGAGGTGCCAAAAATAAGATGTTACAGAATACTACTCTCTAATAGAAATGCATGTTAACGGAAATGACTTCTTTCAGGTCTCAAGGGTAACTGCAGAGAGGGAGCTGGGACGAGTGTACGAGGAGCCTGCGGATGAGTACACAGAAATGACATCTTCCAGCCACAGCAGGACAGTTGCACATTTAAGTTCACAGCAGTTGGATCAGCATATACACAACCTGGACAATCCCCAGCCTGGCCATCTCCCAGCAGAGAGAAAGCAGCTGGTCACATTATCCCACACCAGTGCACGGAGTCATTGGCAATAGCCAGAAGCTCCGAGAAAGGGGGAGAATGTTCTCAATGTGGAACTGCTGGTAAGCGAATCACCCTTCAGGAGAAGACATACACATCAGAGAATACTTGAGTAGCACAGAGTTATTTTTTAAGAATAATTAAAAAAAAACTGAAACAATTTTGGGCAATTAAGAAGGAAGGCGAACTGGGCAAGGATGGGGGTGAATATAATAAAAATACATATATAAAAGAATTCCAACATCATGAATAAGAATACATTTTGTTTCAACACTGAAAAAGAGGGAATTACATCAAGTTGACAGAGTATCATGGTTAACTGATTTTGAGATAAGAGGACATGGTGCTACAGGTATGTGACAGGCCTAGAGTCATACTGATTTTTAATAGTTTTTGTAAGTAAAACATTTTATTTTATATTTTTGTTGAACTTTATTGGCATTAGAAAGATAGGACGGAATATGAACAATTTTCATTTTTCTTTAAACCTTCAAAAATCTTTCTGCTTAATTGGGATAATTACAAAGAAGTCATTGATATTTAGGATTACAACAGTTCTGAATGAGGGTAGTGTAGAATAATAGAAGAGATGACATGTAGGATTATGGAAGTCATTCACATGGCAGAAGGTAGTGACTTGGTAAGGACACTAGTGAAAATTCAGTAAATTTACATGGATATATTAGTGACTTTTTGTTGTGTGTGTGTGATAAAACATAATGGTTAAAAGCAACTTATGGAAGTTGCTGGTCCCAGAGGGGAAGTCCATTAGTGGGGGAAACATGGAAGTAGGCAGCTGAAGCAGAAGTCAGTTATACCACTCCTGGGTATATACCCAGAAGATGCTCCAACTTGTATTAAGGACACATGCTTCACCATGTTCATAGCAACCTTATTTATAATAGCAAGAAACTGGAAAGAACCCAGCTGTCTCTCAACAGAGAAATGGATACAGAAAATGTGGTGCATTTACATGATGGAGTACTACTCAGCTATTAAAAACAATGAATTCATGAAAATCTTAGGCAAATGGATAAAACTAGAAAATATCATCCTGAGTGAGGGAAACCAATCACAAAAGAACACACATGGTATGTACTCACTGATAAGTAGATATTAGCCCAGAAGTTNNGAATACCCAAGATGCAATTCACAGACCACATGAAGCTCAAGATGAAGGAATACCAGAAGTGTGGATATTTCGGTCCATGTTAGGGATCAAAATACCCATGGAAGGAGTTACAGAGACAAAGTGTGGAATAGAAACTGAAAAAAGGCCATCCAGAGACTGTTCCACTTGGGGATCCATCATATATAAGGTTATATAAGGCTATACACCAAACCCAGACACTATTGTGGATTCTTGCTGACAGGAGCCTGATATAGCTGTCTCCTGAGAGGCTCTGCCAGGGCCTGACAAATACAGAAGTGGAGGTTCACAGCCAACCATGAGACTGAGCACAGGGTCCGCAATGGAGGCGCTAGAGAAAGGATCCAAGGAGCTGAAAGTGTTTGCAGCTCCATAGAAGGAACAATAATATGAACCAACCAGTATTCCCAGAGCTCCTAGGGACTAAACTACTAACCAAAGAATACACATGGAGGGACCCAAGGCTTATGTAGCAGAGGATGGTCTTGTGGGGCATCAATGGGAGGAGAGGCCCTTGGTTCTGTGAAGGCTTGATGCCCCAGTGTAGGGGATTAAAGACGTGTGCTACCATGCCCGGCCCTCTATTGCATGATTAAATATTACATAATTAATAGAATGACAAGAATCATACAATATAGCTGGGCGATTAAATATTACATAATTAATAGAATGACAAGAATCATAGAATATAGCCGGGCATGGTGGCACATGCTTTTAATCCCAGCACTCAGGAGGCAGAGGCAGGCGGGATTTCTGAGTCTGAGGCCAGCCTGGTCTACAAAGTGAGTTCCAGGACAGCCAGGGCTATTCAGAGAAACCCCATCTTGAAAAAAACAAACAAACAAACAAACAAAAAAGAATCATAGAATATTAAAAAAAAATCCAAGAAACCTAATTTTTTTCTTTGAGTATCTGGACTTTAAATTATAGAGCTGTTATTTAAGGAGTTGAGTCAGGATAGTCTTAGAAATATCAGCTGCTCTATTGTGAGTCAGCATGGGCTGCAGAAACTCACGAGTTGGCAGTGGGCAGGTGTTATGCAAAGCCAAGTTTTCATATATAGAAGGAATGTAAATGAAGGAGCAAGTTTGGATGAAGCCAGAGCTCCACACTTCCCTTACCAGCTGGAATTCGGAAAGAGGAGACAGCATCAGGGGAGAACACGATGTGTCCGGCTGCTCAGAAATAGAATAAGAGAATGCAGTGTCAGAAACAATGAATACATTTCTTAAAAGCGGGCCTCTGTGTTAAGTAATGTCTGAGATCTCAGCAGACTAATTGCTAATTGTGTGCAAATCCTCAACAAGGGTTTGCAAATCAACATTGAAACAAACCCAGATCTTGCCATATCTTAGTATGTTTACTTCCTTTCCCTGTATCTCGCAATCTGTTCCACGATCTATAGCATCCTGATATACCTGTCTAGTCTGTGTGGTAGTGAATTTTAAGTATCAACTTGTCTAGCATTTGATATCCCAATTTGCTCAAAGGACAGTCTAGATGTTTCTATGAAAGTATTTTCAAAGTATTTATAATCAATACATTCTGTTTTCCACAAAGTCCATTTGTATGGACTTTATCGATCAGGTGGATGACCACAGAGAAAAAGACTGGTTCACTGAAAAAGAATTACATATTTCATTTCTAAATTTTCTATTCTTTATATCAACACACTCCAGCTGTTAGGAATGTGTAGGTTGATGTGCAATTAGCTTTTGTTTCTTCATATAGAGAGACATACACTTTTGAAGGATACAAATACATTTCACTGAAATTACCATATTCAGCATATATCTTGGTAATTGTATTTTTATTGATTTCAACATTAATAAATTTTATTAAATCAACTTCAAAAATGCTACATGTAAGTATTTTAAGTTATTTTTATTATTGTTTAAAATTATTTGTGTATCTGTTTGCATGTTAGCTCCGGTACCCACAGAGTGCAGAATAAGGCAAGAATCCTTGGGACCTGGAATTACAGAAGGATGTGAATTGTTAAGGCAGACTTATTAGTACGCAGATGTGTATATGGGAAAGAGGCAGATGAACTCTTATTATTTCTCTTTCAATGTGAAGCTTCACTGAATTCAAGATTGCTAAAGGAGTTAACAAAAATCAGTTTACCATGAACTCATTTACCATTTAACTTTTTAAAAGACTTTGTTTTATGTGTATGATGTTATGCTTGCGTGTATATTTGTAGATTACATGCATACCCCGGAACTGGAGTTATCGCAGTTGGGGGAGGCCATATTAGTTCTAGGAATCAAACCCATGTGCTCAGGATGAACGGTCAGTGCTCGTAGGAAAATTACAGTTATATGGCATTTATGGCCCATAGCATTTTTTGCTGTTTTTTTCCCTAGCCGTAGTTGGATTTAATGATTATTTTGAGAGAAATACTGTAGCTTATGCCACATTTTCCATGTCCAAAGAAATCAAGAATATGCTAATGCAGAGACAATGCCAACTAAACAAGTATTTTAGAACAAATAGCACTGCAGATCAGGACTTCGAGATTTCTCATGAACTGATAAACTCCTGTGTGTGGCCAGGAAGATATTTTAACCTGAGATAGTGGCTTTTCTCAAGACTGTAAAATGTCTCTGTGTTTTACAGTCAGGGTTTTGTTGCCAGAGATAAAGTTGCTGAATTCCATCTGTTCCTGGTAAAGGCCGTAATTTACTGATAGGTTCCTGAACACTCACATTTCTCTGATTCCTGATGATTATGAAAATTGATTCATAGGAGTCCATATGAATGCAAGTGATTGTGAAAAATCTCTTGATTACGGAGCAGACACCATTACTATATTTCACCTTTGTGCACTCAGAACTCAGAGCCTGTGATTATATCTTGGTACTTTCTGAAAAAAAAAAAAAAAAGAAAATCATTTGCTCTACTGGGGATTGATTTTTCTTCAGTTAGACTATTTGAACAATTTGCTGAATTTACACCAAATTGTAAGGAATTGAATGCTATAGCACCAAAAAATGATTTTAGGAAAAGTTAGAAAGTGATTGAAAATGTGCAAGGTGTTATTTATTTGCCCCTTGCCCAGAAGTCATATCATGGGTCTTTTATTTTTAACCTTTAGATTAACATATATAAATAATTTTCACAGCAACAGTTTCCTCACTACTAAATTTGACCTAAGGCAGTGAAGCAGAGGTGAATTTTCATTCTGAGATCATTCCTGTAACGACAGGCAGTATACAGATTCTTAACAATTATGGCTCTCAATACAAATATAAGGAACCCTGAAATGAGAAAATAATTAGAATAATTTCACAAACATAGGAAACCTTATGTGCTGGACTAGAAGAGAAAACGGCATCTGCGTACTATTGCTCTAGAGATCATAAATGCAGTAGATCAGGGTTAGTGATTGTGACTTATATATACTTATTTGAAAATGTCAGGTTCACTATGGTTTTTTTTTTATCCTTTCAGAGAGACATATTAAAATTTGTGAAAATTATATAGAAAGATGATGTCTTAGGGTTTCTATTCCTGGACAAAACATCATAACCAAGAAGCAAGTTGGGGAGGAAAGGGTTTATTCGGCTTACATTTCCACATTGCTGTTCATCACTGAAAGAAGTCAGGGCTGGAACTCAAGCAGGTCAGGAAGCAGGAGCTGATGCAGAGGC
>NC_034597.1:94622337-94639560 GCF_900095145.1 Mus pahari
GAGAGAGAGAGAGAGAGAGAGAGAGAGAGAGAGAGAGAGAGAGAGAGGGAGGGAGGGAAGGAGAAAAGCATGGTGGTAAAAGCCTCCCTTTCAATCTAGCACTCAAGGCAGAGACAGACACATCTCTGTGTTTGAGGCCAGCCTGTTCTGCATAGTGAGTTTCAGAATATCCCAGGGGTATGATGTGAGATCCTTCCTCCAAAATTAACAGTATACACTAGCCCGCACAGACAACTTGGCATTTTAAGCAGACAGCAGAAGACCTTTACGATTGGTGTCCTATCCTTCTTTCTTGACATAGATCATAGAGTCCTCATAATCTTCATGCTAAAATGGAAAACAACTGCCCTCATCTTGAAGAGAGATAGGCAGATGATCTGGACCCAGGGCCAACTCTGCCCAGTTTTTTCAGTTAGTTGCCATTATTTTCTGTCCCCAGGGTTAAACCAAACTTCTGTACAACTGTCTGTTATTCGTCAAATTTAACATAAAACCTCTCATAGGGTTCCCCGTTTCTTTAAGCCTTCATTTGTGAAGGCTCCAACTTCAAATAAAATTTATAGTGAGCATATTTCAATTCTTTTCACTTGTTAACTTGCCGCACGCTATAGTTGTCTGAGTGGTGTTCCTTAGGTAGTTTAGGAAAAGGTATTACTTTTCTCCTGCAGTAATGCAAATATATTTCTTTGATGAGACATTGAACAATTGTGACATCCATTTAAGAACAGGAACAAACAGAAATTATACATATCAACTTGGATTAGTCTTCAAAGCATTATATTGAATGAATAAAAACTCCATTTTAAAAGTTACTTATTTGACTTACACTCTATATTAAAAATAACAAAGTTACAGATAAGAAGAGACCATTAGTTGTTAGCAATAATTAAGGAATAAGTGGGAGGAGATTCAAAAAGAATAGTAAGAGGGACTCCATTTTCTCTACAAATATTTTCCTATTTTGTTTAAATAGCATTGAATCCTTTAAAAATACACACATATTCAGTATTTCCCCCACTGTGATGTGATTTTATATTTTTTAACTCCCCTGGGCACATTTTGAAATGTTGAATTGTTCTTTACTGTTTTTTGCATATAAAATCCTGCTATTTTCCTGTGTGGAATTTTTTTATATGAATGGCATGGGTTTAAATGTTTTCATATCTTTATTGCAATTTTCAGTGGGGTTTGTAATCATGTACTTTTCCCATTTTGACTGAAAGGTGATAAAGATTTTTTCTCTCCTTTGGTCCTTTGTATAGGACAGATACTGTAATACTCTGAGTTGTGATTTCTAGTTTAATTGCAGAAATTTTTACTCAATTTTCACCTTTATGTATTATTTAATTCTTTTTAAAATTATGTGTGGATAATTATCAGGATTATTCTTTATTACCTACTCCCTATTAATGCAATTCATGTATATGTATTTATATATTCTAAATAAAAGGAGTAAAATATTTTTAACTCTCCAAGAAATGATAAAGGGGATGTTACGTCACTGAAGATGGATATTTAACATACTCAATACAGTCCATTCAGAGCAATACACTAAAATTTATGTGGTAATTATTGATGTGTTCCAAGTTTTCTATTATGATAAATAGAGATACTAATGATGAATCAATAAATACTATTAGCTGCATACTTTTATGTTGAGAATATACCTAGGAGTGAAATTTTTAAATCTCAGGGCTTCATTTGTTCATCTTACATAGCTATTGACAAAGACATCTTCAAAGTGCTTATTATATCTATTTTCCTGAGCACTGTTCCAAGCCTCTGGTTGCTACACCTTGCCCTATCTCTTTGATGTAGTTGATATTTCTAATTCCATAACAATGTAAGCAGAAAATATAATACTGTTTCCTGAAAACAACTAAGCTCTTTTGTCTGTTTCTCTTATATACAAATCTTCCTATTTGATTAGAAGAAAAAGCTTATGCATTTTGTAAAGTAAAACTTTAATAGTGTTCATTATATACTTTGAACCTGTATATGTTTTTTACAGCTCTTAAGGTATAACATTTCTTAAATATAACTAAAACAATTTAGTGAATAACTAGTTGTAATTTAAATGTCTTACTGACCTGTATAAATACTAGTAGCTGTTATTACCAACATAAAAAATAATCCCCATATGTATTCCAAATTTATTTGCTATCTATCTACATCAGTCTGTAATTCTTATAAATTTTTTTTAACCTGACCACTGTAATACTTTGAGGAGGAAGGAAGGAAAGAAGAAACAAAGGGAAGGAGGGAAGGAGGGAGGGAGGAAGGGAGGGAGGGAGGAATTCAGCCCTCCTTTTTATTTAATGCAAATGCCCTTGGCCTCTTTTGTGACTTGATACCTCAGTTCTCTTCATCACTGCAGAATCACAATAATCCCTTCATCCATCCACTTATTAAGTAACATTTTGGTTGCTTTAACTGAGAATACACCTATTAGCCTGCTTGTGCAAGCTTTTGCAAGAACAGCATTTGAAGTAAATACCAGCTCATTTGCAAGATCTAAACACAAGACTAGAGGCAGAGTTTTTAAAGAGACTTCAACCTACCTTTAGAAATCACTTACTCTCCATCTTAATACACAATGAATGGCTTTCTCTGGCCTCACATTCTTTTGTAAAAATATATTAGGATTTTGAATCTTGTTAATAATAGTATTGGCAATTAATTATCATGTTTGTCCTTCCCTAACTAGATTTGGTGACCACAATAAATTGTAGTAAAATAAATCACAGTTGTGTCTGAGTGTGTGTGTGTCTGTGTGTGTGTGTTATGTATGTGAGGAAGCACTATACAAATTCATGTGTGCGTCAGTACATGTGTGTGTGCTCATACAAATGGATGACACATGTTGAGACTGAGTGCCCCTCCCTCTCAGTCACCCTCTGCTTTCTTTACTGAACCCAATGCTTACTGCTTCCTCTAGTCAAGCTAGTGAGCTCATTCCAAGGGTGTCATCGGTTCCTAGAATACATTCCCTGACACAATGAAACAGGTTGCAAAGTGTGGTTGCCTACATTATTCTTAATAAATAGAAGAAAAAGTTAGACGTTCTAAAAAATTTATTAGCTTAAAGTGTTTAAATTTTACTAACCTGGCATATACAAAAAAAATAATAATTGATTGCTTCCATAGATACAAGCTATGTCCTATGTAAAAACATTGCCTTTTACATTTGAAATCCTAACATTTAAAGTAAGAATTCTAAAATGGAATAAGGAAATTTGTATTTTCGATAATTTGTTCATGTGATAATTTGTCCCAAGTGATAATTTGTGCATGGATTCGCGTTTTGGAATTGGACATGCACTGCTATTGCATGAAGCACTGTTTCTGCATTTCCCCTCCACCATTTTTCACAATTGCTCACATGAGACAAGGCTTGATTCCAGCCACGCTGCTGAGACTGTTCATCATTTTGACTAGAACGCCACTGCATACATCCTGTCACAGAACACAGCTGCAAAAGCGCCTTTGCTGGGAAGTCGCTGCGGACTTGGTGGCATTTCATTTTACTCCTCTCTGTCACTGTGGACCCCTCACGACTCTTCTCTAAAATATTATATAGACTTTTGTTTTTTATAAAGTCTTCCTTTTGACCTTAGACTAGCTTGAACTGGTTATCCTCCTTAGCCTTCCACATGGTATGATTACAAGCAGCCCTAAAGATACCCACTATCAAGAAACACTCTTTAATCTCTTTTTAAAAATACCTTTTAACAATATATTCTCATTATGGTTCCCTTCTCCTGATTCCACAGGATCCTTGCTAGTTCTCTACCTACCCAACTCTCCCTCTTTAGAAATAAAATAAGCATGAAACAAACAAAATGACACCCAACTAAATCATAATTAAAAATCAAAAACACAGGAAATACATTCTCACGTACACACATATCATGAAAACACAAAATCAAAAACCATGATACATATGCAATAGACCAGTAAGACAAACCCCACCACCACCATCAAACAAAACCAATATGAAACAAAATATCTACAAAAATACCATAGAGTTCTCTTTATGTTGGCTGTCTACTGTTGGTCAAGGACCTACCCTGAAGTGTGGTTCATATGCCCAATGAGACTATGAAAGAAAAGAAATTTTTCTTTGCAAGCTGATGTCAACTGCAGATAGCTTCATGGTTTAGGGTGAGAGCCCGTGTCTACTTCCCTTTATTGGTAGTGGACCCTGCCTGGCTTTAACCTAGGAAGATTGCTGCCACTGATGTTGTGAGTACAGATGTCCATCAGTGTTGTGTTGTATAGAAGTCCTGTTGTATCCTTGAAAAAATACATCCCCTCTGGCTCTTGCAATGTTTCTATGTTGAAAATGTCTAGTTGGAGCATTGTCTCTTGTTACTTTGTGACTGTGATTATATATCTTTCAGATAGACAGACAGACAGACAGACAGACAGACAGATAGATAGATATCCATCTCTGATAAGTATTTTATGATCATTAAAACAAGTTGATTTCTTCTCGGTATGGAACAGTTCTGAAGCATTGCCTTAAAATATTTACAAATGCTTAAAAGTACTATTTTAGTATACCTGGGTTCTTAATGGATTTTAGTCACGTTCTACAGCTAAAATATAGACATTTTGAGCATAATTTCTCTTAAATATCTCTGAGGAATCTCATCTTTAACACAGCAGAGTATTTTCATCTGTACTGGATAGCAGCAGCAGCAGCAGCAACAACAACAACAACAACAACAACAACAACAACAACAGAATATAAACTTGGGCAGGAAATGGTCACTGGGGAAAGGTAGTCACAGATGGATATGAATACACACACGCACGCACACACACATGTATATAGTCTGTAAATTTTTAAAGAGTAAAAAAAGATTATTATAAAGACATAAAAGTACATTTGAAGGCATCACCCTACTATGAAAGGAAATTCTAACTAGACATTGCTCATCTTCAGAGAAACATGGCTTTGATAAGGAATCTGGGGGAGTGAGGGTTCTCTGCGGCTTCTGAATTAGTAGTGCATTTTGAGTTTTATCTGGCTTGTGTTTAAAAAGAATATTATTTCAGTAAGCTACCGATGTGAAGCTTACAATGTTGTATATTTGTGTTTGATTTTGTGTTTTAAAAGGTAGTTTAAAGAGGAGAAATAATAAAATGTAGCAGTCTTGTGGAGATAAAAATATAGAGCTGTGTCTTTTCCTTCCGTGAGGGGAATCATAGCACATTCTGTGCTTCCGTCTGTCCGTCACTGGGAGTTTCTGATCATCTGAGCAGTGACTTTGCAGATACTATTTGTAGTATGTGCTTTCTCTTATTTATGGATATTTCTCTTATAAGCATGAAGACTTCTCTAGAGTTGAGTTTTAATCTATCCTATGATTCAATAAAAAAAATCGATTGAGTATAATCAACGACATGGTCCACACTTCCTGTGAGACCTTCACTGGATTAGTTTCTATCTACAAAATGGTCAATACAAGATATCTATTTGGACTTAAATCTTTTTAAAAAAGACAACATACATGAACTCTGCTTTAACCATCACCTGCTGCATATTCAGCTAAGAGGAAGATTTTCTAGGGCTTCTGGGGAAACAGGAGTGAAGCAGTGGGGTGAAGCCCAAAACTTATTAAATACATGTATGAGAGTAAGAGGATATTAATAAAAAAATTAAAGATAGCAGAAATCCAGTTTGATCTGGTGAATATATTGTTCTCTCAGAAATTACTCAGAAAGTGGAAATTCTTTCATATATTGCCCTTTTTTTATTTGAGATTTTATTTATTTTTTAATTTACTTTTATTTGTAATTCATATTTTTACACTCCATATTCCATTCTCCACCCCTCTCCTCCCAACCTCCAACTGCTCCACTTCCCATACTTCCTCCCCACCACACCTTGTCTCCACATGAATGCCCCCACCCTCCACCCCATCTGACCTCTAAACTCCCTGGGGCAGCCAGTCTCTTGAGGGTCAGGTGCATCATCTCTGAATGAACACAGACCCAGCAGTCCTCTACTGTGTGTGTGTGTTTGGGGCCTCATATCAGCTGGTGTAAGCTGTCTGTTTGGTGGTCCAGTGTTTGAAAGATCTTGGGGGTCCAGATTAATTAAGACTGCTGGCCCTCCTACAGGCTCTCCCTTCTCCTCAGCTTCTTTCAGCCTTTCCCTAATTCAACAACAGGGGTCAGCTGCTTCTGTCCATTGGTTAGGTGCAAATATCTGCATCTGACTCTTTCAGCTGCTTGTTGGGTCTTCCTGAGTGCTGTCATGCTAGGTCTCTTTTTGGGAGTGCTCCATAGCCTCAGTAATAGTGTCAGGCCTTGTGACCTCCCCTTGAGCTGGACCCCACTTTGGGCCTGTCAATACTGTCCTTTTGTACTGCTGAAATTACATATTGGGTTGCTAGATAGACTGTGGTAAGGTGAAAATAAACAGCAAATGTCAGCGACCCAAAAGTCAGCAAAAGTCAATGAGACATTCAAAATCTATGTTAGCATTATTCACTAATACATGTATGATTTAATATAAACTAATGTTTATACCAAAGAGTATAAACTAGTTCAAAAGTATTTTAGTGAATATCCCTTTCACTCCATTAAGGAAAACAATAATAGTAGTTTAGAAATAATCTAAAAGAATTTACATTCTAGGAAAGCATGCTAAGAGCTTACGTTTCCCTGAGGTAGAAACTTAAGGGTTCTTTGGAAAGCTGGTTCAATGGTGTTTTGCTTTGGCAAACACATGAAGGAACATTTGTTTTTCTCTTTTTCTTCCTTTTCTTTTTCTTTTTTCCTGAGCATGTTCAGAAGTGCTGTGGGCACAAACCTAAAATAAAAAAGTCCTCACACGACCCTGCCAGGGTTTCTAGAATGCTCTGGTCCACTAGTGAAGGAACATTTCAATGAAGTAGACACAGGTGAAAGGATGTTCTGCTAAAGCAAGCACATAAAAAGGACACGTGATGAAAGATTCTTCGCTAATGGCACATATGTATGTATTGGTCCAGCTTACATTGTGTGGTTGAGCTCCATTTGTTGGGACTCTGTAGAGAAAAACACACGAAAACCCTTCTGGTAGCGTGCTGCAGTTTCTTGTTGCTTCCTTGGTGTTGGGTTGGTCGGCAGAGTGATATCAACTGAGACAGATGCACGTGCTGAGGCAAGACACATAGAGGACATGTGACGTTTGGAGGAAGTTCAAAAAGGACTCATGGGACAGTGATGGAGGCTGAGCTTGACTTGCTTATACCACTAGCTGTGCAACACTTGTTGTCTTGCATATTTGCTGATCTTTGCGTTGCTGAGAGAGGCACAGCCAGGAACTTCTCCTGGGGTTTTTGCCGATCCCTGGTACTGACTCATTCTGAGGCTAAGGCCTGGCTGTCTTTGTTAGGCAGTGCCATTGCTGCTGATTCGTATTTGCTATCCTGACTCTGCCGAACTGGGCTGCTGGGGTAGCTGTGAAGTGTTTGCGAGTGGACTGAGCTGCCACTGCTGACCTGTGAACTGAACAGCCGATTTCCAAACAACACAGACTGGAGTCGCTCCAGAGAATCTCTTTAAACAGTCCCGCTCCCCTGTATCCTTTCTTTTCTACTACCTCTGGTGGGTGGTGGACTACAAGGGACGTTAACACATTTAAGAACCATCATTAAAAATAGGTTTTAAAACAATTAAATTTGCACAGCCCTTTGCTCTTAATGTATGAACAAGAGCATTTGCAGAGTGACAGTGAGTTAAAGGCTCATTGATCGGAAGTTAAAAGACACCAACAATGAGGTCTTGTGTCCTAACTCTTGAGTGGCAGTCAAAGAAAGAAAGAAGGCAATAAACTACTGAATTGTCCAGGTACATTTTGAAATATTAATGTTTGTTTTCATGATAAAAGTAAAGATTAATATGCAAGTATTTAATCTTTGTTCTTTGACATCAATGTATCAGTCTATGTTTTTGTAATTTATTTGTAATTACTACTTCCACTGTCTACATTAACAGTCTCAGTGGGAAATCTCATCATGTTGTCTTTAGACGACTTATTTACCATAGTTTTCCATTTTTCTAAGTCTAAAAAGTTGTTTGAGTTTAATATTTTCTTCAATTTGATGTCACTTTCTTAGTTTGCCTGTAGATGGCAGAGTGGTATTCTAAATATAAAATTTTCCTTTGTAATCTTTTTCACTATGTCAGCTGCGTTTGTGAGTTGAATACAGCTTCCTTCCTACAGCTAAAACAGAATCCATTTGTGCAGCATTATCTTGCAATTAGTAAATACTGTAAGAGTGATTGTATAAATATGTGACGGCATCCCACCCAGCCAGTGCTTGTAGATCCACACCTGATGTGTTGCAGTAGCAACGATATGATAAATGGTTCAAGCATGTTTGATAGTGTTTGCCAGACCTCCTAAAACACACTGCTTGCCATTCTGTTGTCTAGCCCTTACTGGCAGCAGAGTGGTGAGAATAGACACCTAGAAATTTCTAGGGATGGGGTAGAACAACTTTCTGGAGGACGGTTCCCCTTCCTGTTGTCAGCCAACATGCCACTCAAAGGAGGGAGCCTGGACAGCATCCACTGTGGACCGCCCCCCCCCGAATGCCCGGCGACCCCCCCGAATGCCCAGCAACTCCCCCGAATGCCCTGCGACTCCCCCGAATGCCCGGCGACTCCCCCGAATGCCCCGGCGACTCCCCCGAATGCCCGGCGTCCCTCCTCTCTGTGCTCTCCCAGGAGATACAGGCTCCTTCTCATCTCTTCAGGATGACACTCTGAATTTACTGACTTAGAAACTTTTGCTTCTTCCATTTGGATTATCTTAGGGTACTTGTACAGTTTTTCCAGCTCCCCAAAACAAGGGCTACCATCACTTTCTTGTTTTGTTTATTTTGATCATTCTGTCACATGTAGATTCTGTATTATAGATGCTATAGGTTCTTTGTTTCCCTATAACAGTTAAAATGCATATAAGGAAAGTGTGAAGTAGAAGTAATTTAATGGTGCGCAGCACCAGTAACCTTACTACCAGTAAGTATTTCGGCAGAGCTTCTGGTGTGATAAATATCTGAGGTCTGTAAAGAGCAGAGAAATAACAGAACTCACTGACAAGGGAACCATTTTCCTTTCCTTTGTGGAGTTAAATATATCACTACAATTGCTCAGTCCTGGGGAATGTAAACAAACAGGAAACTTATTGATTCAGAGGGAATTGCAAGAATTTATTTATTACATTAATCAAGCTTATTCAGTTAGAGCAGGCATGCTGGAGACTATTGCCCCAAATTAAGTAGTTTGGGCTTACTGAGATATTGGACTCTCACATGCCCTTAAATAGATGGGAGATGTTTTCTAGCTCTTCCAAATTGATTTAATGAAACAGCAATTTGATATAAACACGGATGCTAACTATTCATGCCCTAGTTTGGAAGTATGAAGGCAGCCTTCCGCAAAGACTTCAGTCTAGTCTTCATTTGCAATGTTCTATCTGTTTGTAGATAACAGAATTGTCCCAGTTAAATGAAAAATAAAACCTTTTTTTTTTCAAAAATACCCTCCAGTATGTGTATCATCTAGTCAAATTATAAAAATAAGACATTAAGATTTAATGTTGACAAGAGTGATTTTGTTTGAAGTATTCAATATTTAGGACCCCATGTTTGATACTAATTATTTTAAGAAAATATTTTCTCATACAGATTTTACATATACATAAGCATGAGTGTATGAGTACTTTTCTTTAATTATTCATTTCAGCCAAATTATTTAACTAACTCATATAAAATAATATGTACCCTGTATACTAGGTTATGCTTTTCAACATTTACACACAGAGCAAACATGTAATATGAAATTTTACTTATGTTATCATTTTAAGTGTGTTGCCCTGACATGCATATCTAATTTGTTTATTGAAAATAAAAATACAAGCTAGAGAAATTAAGTCATTTTCTTTGGATGTATAAGCAAACAAATTGACAACACTATGCCCACTACTTGATTATAAAATTTTCATGTGCTTTCTCTCATTCAATATCTCAGATAATCCAATGCTTCAGTGTTTAACCTTTCTACTTCAGTCTTTGATGTTTTCACTCAGAATATATCTGCCCATCATCCTGGACCTCCTGACATAGTAGAGACCACCAGAGTAAGCAGCGCCATTTTTCTCGATTGTCTGCTCTGCTTCTTAGAACATTAAAAAAAAAAATCATTTGTCTTATTAATTGACTGTAGACTGAAATGGAAAAGAATGTCTTCTAGTGATTTGAAGTAGAGCCTAAATGTTCCTCTGGAGGCTGTGAACTTCATGTCTCCAGAGGGAATGTCAAGAAAATTGAAAGTGTCATGTTGGTGAGTCTCCTGACCTTTCCATTAGCTTTTCTAACTGTTCAATTGTTCCCAATCTGTACCCTAACTCTACTTATGATGACATTTATGGATGCCCCCGAAGTCTTCACATTTCACTTAACTAGATTGCATTAGGCAGGTAAACTCATGCGCTTTATGCTCATTTCCTTGTTGTGCAATTCTTGAAACACGCTCAGAACAGAAGTGGGAGTCACGCTGACTTGTGGCCGTTATGAAGCCCACGTTACTGATGCTGCCCTTTAAGCTTGCCAGTCACTGAGTTACCACAGATTGTTTTGCTTTTAATGCATTAAAATGGTGGGCAATTTCTGATCTTTTGCAATTGCTAAAGCTTTTTATTAATAGGTAAACTTTTTACAAACTCGACTTCTCAAACTGGTGGAATAAAGGAAGTGCATTATTTGGTTTATAAATATTCTTGCAGACTTAAGTGTCTTTAGACTCCATTATTCTGATTTTCATGACTGCATAGTTAAGCACACAGATAGTAATATTCCTAATTTTACTGAGGATGTAAATCTTTTTAACTCATAGACATACAGTGATAGCTGTACTTAAATACAACTACTAAACAAGTGTATAGTTTTGATAACCTCATTGTATTTATTCTTATTTTATCTTAGAATATATGAGAATATGTAAATATGAGAACTATATTTAAAGGCAATACAATCTTTTGTTTTCATGTTTTTTGCTTGTATATGAAAAGCAGCACTGGTTATGTAAAAAAGAACAATATAGTAACTATACAAATGCCTGGCAATCTTTATCTGCTTCTAAGTGTTTATGGTAAATAAATAGTTTCAGTGGCAATAACAGGGATCATTTGACTTTGGAGCTCTCTTGTCCAGCAAAGTATAAAAAGCAGCATGTTAGCATCGGCTGCTTTTATCTTGGGAACGTTGTTAATTTCTTGTTTTAGATTCAGTGATGGCATGGTATTTTCCAAAGCTGAAGCTTCCATGAGCAGAGAACACCCTCTTACTTGTCACCTCTCACCTAGACTATTAGTCTCTTCCAGTAATCGGGTATAGTCATAGATATTTCCAGACTATCATTATGAACCGAATGAAAACAAATGAGTAATTTTTTTCACTAGTAAAAACTATAAACATTCGTGAAATGAGGGAGGATGAGTTTAGTCTTATAGTTTTATACGAAAGAATGGAAGGAAAACAAAAAAGAGAATGCTATAAAAACCTAGTATTTATAATTCAGATGGTCTATTTATTGTACCTGTGTGTATAGTGTATGTGTGTGTGTATGTGTGTGTGTATGTGTGGTGTATGTGTATCTATGATGCGTGTTGTGTGTGTTACATGTGTTTGTGTATATATGTAATGTATGTACAGTTTGTGTGTATATGTTCTGTATGTATGATGTGTGTATATGTATCTACGGTGTGTGTTGAATGTGTTATGTGTGTTTGTGTGTGTGTGTATTGTATGTATGGTTTGTGTGTATATGTTCTGTGTATATGCTGTGTGTGTATCTGTGTGTAGAGTATATGTGTATGATGTGTATGTATGGTATATGTGTATGGTACGTGTGTGATGTGTATGGTGTGTGTGTATGTATATGGTGTGTATGTTTATGGTGCTTGTTTGCATGTGTGTGTGTGTGTGTGTGTGTGTGTGGTGCTGTATATAGATGTTTTAGGATGCCAGAAGACAGTTTCAGATCTCCAGGATCTGGAGTTATAGGCATTTTGTGTGCCATATGTGGTTACTGGAAACAACTAGTGTCCTTAGAAAGTGGAGCAAACACTCTTAGCCACTGAAACCCCTACAGCATCCATTAAAAATGAAAAACAGGTCTTTCTTAAAAATGGGTAGCTTAATGGTTTTTTAAATTATTACTTGAAAAACAGGTCTTTCTTAAAAATGGGTAGCTTAATGGTTTTTTTTTTTAAATTATTACTTGGTCTTCTATTTAATAGCAAATGATTAGTAAAGTTATGCTATAATAAAACTTTTCTGAAAAAAAAAGATTAGATAAAATACTAGTGTAAAGATAATAGAGTGCCTACATTATTACATGACTCACGCATGCATATATGTGCCTTTCACACACACAAGTACCTCTGTAGAGTCCTATACATATGCATAGAGAAAACCAGATAAGAATAGAATTAGAGGAGGAAAAGCAAAAGTATGTTTGCTGTGATAATAATAATAATAAAAATATGAATGACCAAAATCAGCTTATAAAAGGAAGTGTCAGAGGTGTGGCATCAGGTAGAGGCTTGGCGTCAGGTAGGTGGAGCCGGAAGCCCCAAGAGCAATCTCTAACCACACACAGTTGGCCAAGAGTGAACAGGAGGAACAAGACACTAAACTCCAATGGTCAAAACTCACCGATGTGTGCTCAGCAAGGCTCCACATTCCAAATGTTTTCTAACCTCCTGACATGGCACCATCATGTGGGAACACAGTTTCAAACACATGAGCCCATGGGGAGAAATTTCTTATTCAAACACCACACACTCAACAGGTATGCACATGTGCACACAACTTAGGGGAAAGATGGCACTTTAGCTTACAGTGACAGGAATTTGAAACAGCCAGTTATATCCACAGTCAAACACAGAGATGAATGCATACATAATTGTATTCAACTTCTTCCTCATAGAATCAGGGAGAGGGAGATGGGATAGGAGATTTCGGAGGTGGGGGGGGGGGCTGGGAAAGAGGATAACATTTGAATGTAAATAAATAAAATATCCAAAAATAATAAAAAAAAAGTTTAGGATTCTCTTCCTAGGGAATGGTGCTAACAATTGTAGGCAGGTCTTCTCACATCACTTAGTGGAATTAAACTAATTTTCCCTAGACATGCTCACAGATCAAGTGTGTCAAGGTGCAGGATCAAGACAGCCTTCATTTAGACTCTTCAAGATGATTTGAAATTGTGACTAGTTGACAATAAAGCAGATAATCACGATCTCAATGTTCCTGTAGTTCATCAGTTTGACTTTACAGACTGAGCAGTAAGTCATAAGGTTCTGCAAACCCAAATTATGAATACACAAAACTATGTAAGTACAAGCATATAACACAAACAAACAAATAAATGTTGACTTCAATTTTATGGAAATGCACTTTTAATACACAAAACATTCTATCAAAAATTGTTCAATTTTCTTAATCGTTTCAAAGATTTTTATATCCTGGCTTTTTAAGAACGACAGTGGGTTGTTTTGCATGCAAACATACGCACAGTGCAATGACCAGGAAGTATAAAGTGATTTTTAAACCTAGAGGACGTAAGTATTGCTTTGTAAAATGTCTTTCTCTGACACTCGGGTACTTTCAAATTAAGAAGAGGCAAATGTTTTAGCCATTCAGAAGGAGAGTTAAATCAACAAGCAAAGCTGAAAGGAATCTTCAGAGCACCATAGATACACCTTGGTTAATGCTCAGGGTGGATGTGTGCTATTCTCTTGATTTGATGACTGTGTAATAACTACGGAGTCCATTACATATAGGACATTACTGTGAACTTTTAAGTTTTCTGAGCTGAAAACACACTGATTTGTCTTTTCCTCCAATAGGTGGTGCAGGCTATTTCTGGCAGAGAATAGGAAGGGCTATTTCTTATGGGAAGTCTTTTATTGAAATTGCACCACATGTGGAATCCAATTCCTCTAGTCAATTTTTATGGACTGGTCCCTCCTTAGCATTGTTATAAGGCACACAGAAGAGAAATCACTCTGAAATATATGCATTGGTGTTAAAATTTGTAAATGATAAACTCGTTGTGTGGAAAAGCAGACTAGGGTTATTGAAGTCTGATGGTGGGGGAGAGATTTGAGGCTGGGGGCAGGTTATCTGTTTTTACAGTGTTGGAAAAATACAGATACCTGTATTTAGGGCACTGTTGTCAATGCCTAGAATAATACCTAATGTGAAACAGTGCTAACCCAATGTGGATGTGCTTAATATATAGCAGGCGAAGATGGAGAGTTGGCTCAGTGGTTACAGCACGGACTGCTCCCAGAGGACTTGTACTCGATTCCCAGGACTCACATAGAGACTCACAATTGTCTGTACCTTCCTGTACCTTCAGGTCCTGGGGATATGATGTTCATTTTTGGTCCCTGGAAACACCAGTAATATAAGTGGTACAGATGCATAGATGCTGGCAAAACAGCCATATAAATGAGAAAGTGTGTATGTGTGTGTGTGTGTGTGTGTGTGTGAGAGAGAGAGAGAGAGAGAGAGAGAGAGAGAGAGAGGAGAGACAGAGACAGAGACAATGACGGAGAGATGGATACACAAGCAGAGAGAAGGAGAATGTTTCAGTTTTTTATTACATATTTAATTCTAGAGAAAAGTCGTACCATCTTTCAGTGTGTTTTTCACAAACTCTCAAATCACATGCATCGTATTCAGTGGTACTGACAAGATAGTTCTTAATTCTCCTTAAATAACCTTTTACTCACCTATTTTTTTTAAGAACCACAGAGTCAGGATTATGATCTGAGCCTTGAATTAGCAACTAACATTCTCACACTAGTTAATATCTCACTTGAATGAAAGATAAATTAATATTAACAATATATAAAAACACTTCTACCCTTAGGACAGTGACTCCCGAGCTGTTGTTCAGTTATAACTATCCAGAAACACACTCAAAAAGAGGTTTTGATGCCGATGTTTTGTCATCGTTATTCAGATTCTAGTATAGATCTAAGAATTCCCAAACTTCAAAATATGCTGGAGATCTTCAAAGCTTTGTAGCTAACCTAAGGGGAAAAGATGAGTGGGCTCAACAAAGGCCATTTTAAAAAGAATATAATGAAGAAGTTAGAATATGAAACTATGAAAATCAAAGTCTCTGCCGAGTGTTAGAAATTACCACAGGCAACTTAAAATTCTAGTTTGCCGGAGTTGTAACTGCTGTCATTGAAACACAAATATATAACGATGTGGCTATGTAGATCAATCACTACTTTTTTGGAAAAGTATTCTTTATATAACTGTAGAATTAAATTTCACATTTTTTTATGAGGATGCTGGATAGAATCGATAAGCAAAAGGCATTTGTCCTTTGTGGGCCTGAGGACATAAGTTTAACCATGGAGGATCCCAGAAGGTGGTAGGAGAGAATGACTCTTCACTCTGAAGGCTGCTGGCTTTTCTGTCTCTCTCTGTCTCTCTGTCTCTCTGTGCCTCTCTCTGTCTCTGTCTCTCTTTGTCTCTGTCTCTGTCTTTGTCTCTCTTTGTCTCTATGTCTGTTTTTCTGTATATTTCATGTGTGTATTTCTCTCTCTCTCTCTCTCTCTCTCTCTCTCTCTCTCTCACACACACACACACACACACACACATACACACACACATATGTACAAAAATGGGTTTAAAAACTTAAAGTTTAAATTTATACTGGAGAGATTGCTCAGGGGTTAAGAACACTGACTGCTTTTCTGAAGGTCCTGAGTTCACATCCCAGCAACCACATGTTGGCTCACAAACATCCTTAACAAGATCTGATGCCCTCTTCTGGAGTGTCTGAAGATAGCCACAGTGTACTTACATATAATAAATAAACAAATCTTTAAAAAATAACTTAAATTTTAACCTGAATGTCCAGTTGAAGATACAATTATTTCATATTTCTATGAGAAAAATATTAGGATAAATATACATTTCAGGGAACAAAGGTGCCATTTTCAACATGGAATTGAATAAAGTGCATCCAACTGGCTTATGTGAATCTTTCAGAACTGGTTTAGAAGTCCAGTCTTTTCTCTTGTTATTTGCAAGACACCCTACATATACAAAGATGTAAAACTGTCAAGCATAGTTTCCACTTGGTAGCTCATTGATTATCATAATTTTTTGATAAGCTTTGAAACTGTATTTCACAAATATGTTTTTTTGCATGTTTCCTTAGTGCTTTGACATAAAATCTACCTGTGAGGGTAAGTGTAATGCCACACCTTCAAATTAGTAAATTTTCTTAAGGTGACCATCCAACATGGTGCTCTTTTCACGCTCTAAGTGGGTCATCTTGTATAAAGTGAGTAGGTGCACTTTACTTCTGCTGGAGTTACTCCTTGACAGTTTGCACATATTGTACCTAATTATGTTGGACTCAGGAGATTTTAGAAGCAACAGAAAATATGATTTGGAGAGTAGAAAGAACAACTTAAAGATCACTAATCTGTCACTTTTATTGAAAGTTGACTTTATAATTCCAAGTTAATTTAGTTCTGAGTATCCTTATGCCCTTGAATTGAATTGAGAGGGAAGGAAACTAGAAATATATGTAGTAGAATCTCTTTGGATATCACCCCGGGGGACTTACTGTACTCTAATTATCTTATTTCTGCTGAAATTTCTTTTTTCTCAGTCTCAGATGACAGTTGTAAATGAAAGGATTAATTTTTTAAAAAAGAGGAGGCATAGAGGCTGACATTTGATTTAGAATCACAGAGAATTAAGATAACTCACTTGGTGATAATATATGTGTCCTGTTTGCAAACTGGCAAATTAACATGTAGTGAGTCTCCAGTATAATTTAGATATGAAATTTTATTGACACTCCAGGAGTAACATTTTGAAACTGTAACCCTTGTAATTGTTAGCTCATTAAAATTTGTAATTATAATTTAAGAGAAATAATAGAGAAAAAGATGACATTATCTGTAACCCTCTCTATTTCTACTTCTTTGTATCATATTGCCTGAGAATCTGCTACTTATAAGGAACTGAGGAAGAATTATGTTGAGAATAAATCGATTGAATGAGAATGTTCTGCAGGCTCCAAAGGGATTCCATGAAAAGATGATGGCAGAGTTTTGTGTTTTAAAGTGATACAATCTTTCTTTTCTTTTCTTTTCTTTTCTTTTCTTTT
>NC_034597.1:94639585-94646172 GCF_900095145.1 Mus pahari
TTTCTTTTCTTTTCTTTTCTTTTCTTTTCTTTTCTTTTCTTTTCTTTTCTTTTCTTTTCTTTTCTTTTCTTTTCTTTTCTTTTCTTTTCTTTTCTTTTCCTTTCCTTTCCTTTCCTTTCCTTTCTTTTCTTTTCTTTTCCTTTCCTTTCCTCTTTTCTTTTCTTTTCTTTTCTTCTCTTTTCTTTTCTTTTCTTTTCTTATTGGATATTTTCTTTATTAACATTTCAAATGTTATCCCCTTTCCAGTTCCCCCCTCCAGGAAACTCCCTAGCCCCTTCCCCTCACCCTGCTTCTATGAGGGTGTTCCTCCACCCACCCACCAACTCCACCCACTCACCCACTCCCCCCCTTTGATTCCCCTACATGTGGGCATCTATCTAGCCTTCACAGGACCAAGGACCTCTCCTCCCATTGATACCTGACAAGGCCATCCTCTTCTACATATGCAGCTGGAGCCATGTGTACTCCTTGGTTGGTGGCTTAGTCCCTGGGAGTTGGGGGGGGGGCGGGGAGTCTGGCTTGTTGACACTATTGAT
This sequence comes from Mus pahari, assembly GCF_900095145.1. Taxonomy (NCBI): domain Eukaryota; kingdom Metazoa; phylum Chordata; class Mammalia; order Rodentia; family Muridae; genus Mus; species Mus pahari. Next base: position 94,640,122 of record NC_034597.1, read on the forward strand.
CCCTCCATGGGACTGCAAACCCCTTCAAATCCTTGCTTGAGTCCTTTCTCTAACTCCTCCACTGGGGAACCTATACTCAGTCCAAAGGATGGCTGCAAGCATCTGCCTCTGTATTGGTCAGGATCTAGCAGAACTGCTCAGGAGACAGTTATATCAGGCTCCTTTCAGCAACCACTTCTTGGTATCAGCAATAGTGTCAGGGTTTGGTGACTGTATATGGGATAAATCCTCAGGTGGGAGAGTCTCTGGATGGCTTTTGTGACAACTAAGCTCAGTAAGTACAGTGTGTGTGTGTGTGTGTGTGTGTGTGTGTGTGTGTGTGTGTAAAGCACATAAGATGACATGCATACCAACACACTATTATGAATTCTAAATTATAGGATTATTTTTATAAATATTTCATTTATTGAAAAATATACATAATAATAGCTGCATTTATGAAGATATTACCATATCCTGAGTATCTCTCAAAAATTTTACTTCAGTTTCATAAACATATGGAAGTTATATGCAGCTTTAGAAGCATATATGTTTATTCCATTTTCCTATTTATGGAGAAGAAAACAATATATGAGGAGATAAAGTGGCTCACCACAGGCCATTTAGTTAATAAATGCATACCCAACTCTAGAACTGAGTCTCACAATCTAACCTCTCTCTCCTGGTGAGATTTCATGACCACATCCTTGCTTCCTCTGGCTGCAAACTAATGTGAAAAGACTTCAAGAATATCATTAACAATACTGTTTGATTACATTTGCTATAATAGGGTAATCTGCTGATGTCCACATTATAATAGATGCATGTTTTCAATAGAAATTAAAATACAAATCAACACAAACATCTGGTTCTTAAATTTTGTATAGCCAGCTTTTGTTCAAATGATATAGTGTCTGATATGTACTTACTTGTTGAATAAGTTAATAATGTATGTCTTCTTAATCCTGTATTGATCTACTTATTTACTAGTTACGATATAGAATGTTTGTTGTACATTAATCCTCAGTTCAGGGAAATATTATATAATATTTACTTAAGTTCTAAAGGCTAATTTAAGTATCCAATCTCAAAGATATCAAAACTAAATGCAAGTAGAAAATTGTGATTTAAAATTAGAACCATTAGACATGTATCTTCTGAAATATTTTAGAGAAGTCTGTGCCCTGAAAGAAAATGTTGTGAACTTTTGAGTCTAATCTTGGGATGCTGTAAGTTATTTTAAACAAGTAAATAAAAGTGTATGGAAAATAGGCATACTCTCAAACAATGGTGAATTTTATTAAGACAAAGTTTATATGAAAGTGAATGAGCCCTCTAACAAAGTAGGAATAATTGACTATTAGCACCTTAAATATTGTATCATCAGCTCTGGGAAGTTAACACAATTTCCACAAAAATGAAACACTTCACATTGGTTTACACAATCTAGAAAACTGCGATGTTTCATCCCCTGCTGAAATTTTGATTCGAAAATGATACACGGTTTCCCAAGTAGACACAATGCATTACTGGAATCAGTAAAATAAATTTGAGTAAACTGATATACTCTGTGGAGAAGCACATCCTTCAGCCAAGGTGGTAATTCTGCGATATATCAGAGGGAGCTTTAGGAAGGCATATTTATATGTCTATGAAAATAAATATTTTAACTTGGTGCTTGACAGGAAAATAGTGATAAATGATAACTCGTACACTGCCTGTTTTTTTTTTTTTTTTTTTTTTTTTTGACTAAAGAGTTTGTTTTCCCTCAGTTTCTTTTGCAACACCTCAACCCGAAATGTGTTAATGATGATCATAAATAAAATCTACCAGCGGACAAACGAGAGAACAGCTCATCAGCCAGCGCGCAAGCCTCATTTCCTCTCCTCCTAGTTAGGCCCCCCCCCCTTACATTCATCTGCCACGATTCTAAAGAGAACAATAAATGTTCTCCAATTAGAGAAGCATTTTAAAATTTGTTTTGAGTTGTGTGAGCTGCTGATATTTTCTGTTTACATTTAAAAGGTAACCGTGGCAATTGTTAAGGCATTGAGTAAACTCTTTATTGCACAAATAAACCAGAACAAAGATAAATAAGTTTAAAAAGTCATAGCTCTGCTTTCCTGGTAATGGTTCAATTATGTTTTCAATGAAAAAATATACTTTTCTTTATCTCTCTCACCTTGGTTATTCTTTAGTGTAATTTTGTAATAGCTTGTGAGAAACTACAGGATTCTCAAGGTAAGGAAAAAAATGGCATACATTCTTGCGCAAAATGGAAGGAAGTTAGAATTTGTAATCTTAAGAACTAAGAGTTATATTCATTTGTACTGAGCCACTGATATTGGACCAGTATTTTCCATAGGAGAACATCATTTCGTTGATTTTAACTGTGCTCAAGAGAGAATATAGTTAGCCCATGCTAACTACAGATGGGTCAAACATCAATTTCCTAAATGGAGTCCTGAAACCTGGAGTATCATAGTGTCTCTCACTACATAGGGGGCCAACAGCTGTTTGAAATATGAAGGCAGGAAAACACTTGTAGAACTGACAATGTGAATAAGCAGAAGCCTTTGAGATCTGTTCGTTTTTGGAATAAAAATACTGGTTATAAGGAAGAGATATGCCCTAAAGGCACAGAAAAGAATATCCCTGCTCCTGGAGAGTTAAAGAATGCACTTTCATTTGGGACTGGATAAGGATCTGTGAACTCTCCTTGGATGTTTCTGGGCATCTGATATGGAGCATGATGGAATGAACTTAATTTATATACTGGTTAAACAGGAACATAGAGATGTGTACAATATTGACAGCTAAAGAGAAGACAGGGACCTTTTACTTGAGGATGATAATCCTGTGGTGTTTATACAACTGCATTTTAAAGATTAGAGCTGTATGCCATTTGTGCTATGAGGAAATCAGGTGTTCTGACCTCGGTATCCTCTCTGATAGCAAGAGAAAATTATTTGCCTCTGGGTACATTGGGAAAACGGAATGTTAGAAAATGTGATGGAGCCTGAGGTCCGCTGCAGAGGCTTTGGAATATAACCTGACTCTTGAGTACCAGGTCTAGCCTATTGAAGTAAAATGTGATAATACAGCACAGAGTTCTTATGACATTACTGATTTCACAGAAGAATTATTTTTGTATGACTTAGATTTTTAAATGGTTAGAGAAAATATAGATCTTGAGATAGATCTCGGTTTACTGAATGACACCTTAAATTAAAAAAAAAATTGGCTCTAATTTCAAGTATTCTGAAAATTAAATATTTAAGGAAGTTTTAGTTAATAAAACGTTAAGAGGATATATGTGAAGTTACATTAAAACAGTGGTTCTCAAACTTCCTAGTGCTATAGCTCGTTAATACAGTTCCTCATGTTACAGTGAACCTCAACTCTACAGCTATTTGGTTGATACTCCATAACTGTAATTTTGCTACTATTATGAATTGTAACGTAAATATCTGTGTTTTCCAGTGGTCTTAAGAGACTTCTTCGACCATAGGGGTTCAAAAACCACTGCATTAGAGGATCTATTTAATTGATGAGTGCTTTTATTTGTTATATGAGTAACATATTACCTTTCAGAATTAATAAACTATTTTATTTTTTCTCTATAGAAATTTACTCCATTATATATAATTCTTGTTTTATGTGAAATAGTCACATGTGCTTCAGTGAAAACAATAAGAAAGAAAAGCATTATATCATTCTATCATAAATTTATACTATACCAGGGAAATGAACATATTTAATGCATTGATAAAATCAAGATATCGTGATTTGTGGGTCAAACAAAAGAAAACAAATAAGTGAATTAGACCAGGCAATTGAAAAAAAAATCCTTAACAAGGTTTTAATTGAGATTTGAAGAATAAATACAGTTGTGTAAAAAGAAAGGGGAGTCAAAACAATGAGCAGACATAAAGAAAACATACATTGAGCAGACATGGTACTCTAACCAAACCTAATGACACAAAAAAATGGACAGATTGTTCCACAATCACAAAGTGGATTGAACTGTTCAGCAGTAGAAATGTAAATTAAGATGGTGAAATTGCCCGCTTGATCCTCTAATATTTAATAATTTAATATTTAAAATTTCACAAGTATGTGTTTTACTTTTAAATATAATGTGCAGGAGGAATTGGAAGAGGAAGAAAATTTGTAAATTATATTTGAAGAGACGTAATTCTTATTTGTCTCTATTTGGTCATCATGCCTTGCATACCTATACAAAGTTACAATACTGTATTAAACATGCATTTACAACTATCATATGCCATAGCATAGGATGGAAGGAAGGAATAAAGGAAGGAAGGAAGGAAGGAAGGAGATTCAGAAAACCGGCAGTGAAGCATTGAAACCCAAGTGCCTCTAAAGGGCAAACACTGCAAAACATTAACCTATTTTCTTAAGATTTAAAGTGGGAAAATTAATACTTTAAGTTAATGTTTGTAGTCATTTTTTGACTTTTCATAGTTAATTTTGAATATTATGTTTTCATATTATGTTTTCAGTGTTTTACTATTAATAAATTTTTGCCTGTACTACATTGTTTATATTTTTGCTAAGAAAATGATGCCTTGTCTGCTGTTGAAAGGCTGTAGGTATAGTTTTATGTTATTGTTTAGTTTATGACCTGATACATTTCTTACATTTTATTTCACCAGCGTTTACAGACTGTAATCCATTGTATTATATCCTCTGCCTATATTGTACACCTGAATTAGAATATTTTCAGAACTGACCAAGGTTCTTTGACCAATGAATTGGCAATTCTGTCCTTACTGTTTGAACTTATTCATAGTGGAAAATGGTGTGGATGTTGTAGATGGTCAGGATTCTAGTTGAAGCCAGAAATCTGATTCTCTACGAATTCTAAACTAATAACTTCATCTATCAGCTGTCAAAAACCGTATGAAAGGGAACCTTAAGCCAAACCTTAGTTCTGAAATGAATTTCCCAGTTCACTACCTCTGATCTCCTATGATCCTGTATTTTTTTTCTTCCTGTAATTTTTTTTTTGTGTGTGTATGTGCGTGTTTTAGTGTGATTTTAGTTTTTCTGTTCTTTCTTTAGCTTTGAGTGTTGCCTGCATTTTCACAGCTGTGAAGATAACTCTCTGGATCACTGAGTTTTCTTTATGTCTTTCCTTCATGTCTTTAACAAGATGCTTTGGGTCATTGGTACCTTAAGATAACTTATTGCAGCCATGTATCTTACATAAGACAGGAGACTTACCCAAGAACCTAGTAATCTAAATTGTACCCTATATCTTACTTGAACTATTGAGGTTGGAATAATTTCTATTGATTTTCATTCTGTTAAGGTAGTATTTTTTTTATGAACTCATTCTTTACAAATGTCCCCCAACATTTAAATTAAATATTGTTATTCTTTTTTTTATTTTTTGTTTTTTTTTTATTAGATATTCTCTTTATTTACATTTCAAATGCTATCCCGAAAGTTCCCTATACCCTCCCCCTGCCCCTGCTCCTCTACCCACCCACTCCCACTTCTTGGCCTTGGCATTCCCCTGTGCTGGGTCATATAAAGTTTGCAAGAGCAAGGGGTCTCTCTTCCCAATGTTGGCTGGTTAGGCCATCTTCTACTACATATGTAGCTAGAGACACGAGCTCAGGGGCTACTGGTTAGTTCATATTGTTGTTCCACCAACAGGGTTGCAGCCCCCTTCAGCTCCTTGGGTACTTTCTCTAGCTCCACCACTTGAGGCCCTGTGTTCCATCCAATAGCTAACTATGATCATCCACTTCTGTGTTTGCCAGGCACTGGCATAGCCTCACAAAAGGCTGCTGTATCAGGGTCCCTTCAGCAGAATCTTGCTGGCATGTGCAATAGTATCTGGGTTTGGTGGCTGATGTTGGGAGGGAACCCCGGATGGGGTAGTCTCTGGATAGTCCATCCTTTCATCTTAGCTTTAAATTTTGTCTCTGTACCTATATTCTTTCATGGGTATTTTGTTCCTTATTCTAAGGAGGAATGAAGTATCCACACGATGGTCTTCCTTCTTGGTTGTCTTGTGTTTTTCAAAATGTATCTTGG